>NW_011364162.1:96195-100029 GCF_000735185.1 Notothenia coriiceps | reverse complement strand
TATGTTTTGTGAAAATCAGTGCTGCTTTTAGAAACTTTGATTTTTGCCTCAAAGGCAGTGTCAGATCAGGAAATATGGGGATACTTGAGAAAATATTTATTGTTTATGATTTCACCCTGCATTCGCTTAATTTCTAGGGCTATGGTATCCCTTTGTGCAGAATATGAACCTATAGATAAGTATAAGCCTTTTTTTAGAACTATTTTTCTTTTATATTACTTTTAATATAATATACTTTAATATTGTCTGCTTATCTGTATTATTGTGTTGCATTGTTGGAAAAGCCTGTCACCTAAGATTTTCAACGACATAATCACTCGGTAGCTAGGTTAGTTTGACAATAAAGAACCTTGAACCTTGATGATCAGGATTGCTGATAATGGTGAGTTTAACATTTCAAATGAATTTGAAAAATGCCGAAAGGGAAATGTACACTACAGCTCATACGATACATTTCCTGAAGAGATAAAGATCTGATAAAAGCTAGTGGAGGTATAATAGCAAAAGTGTGACAGGACCCACTTTTGTTTTTTCTGTTAACACGTCACCAACCAGTTGTTGCTTCTGCCTCTTAGACATTTGTGGCTTCTTTTTACTTCCTTGAAACCCTTCACTTATTACACTATTGGCATGTAGTGTGCTGACTTCTCTAATATCTTGTCTTGCTGCTGTAAGGCAGACTGTAACCAAGTAGATTGATACCTCAACTGAATTTAAGTGTCCTTGTTGTTCCCTTCGCTGACGTCGGCTGAGTCGGCCCCCTTCTCATTTATTGTATTCATTAGGTTTGCAGTAGATGCCAGGACAAGGGACTCAGCCAGACTGGCCCAAGGTGAAACTACCTTGTAAAACTTTTATTTGTCTGTTGAACTGTTTGTGCTTACAGTGCAACTGAATAATGTGTGTCTCTCAGATGTGCTGTGGTTGTGGAAGAGAGACTGGCAGCGACATGGAGTCCAAAAGAGACTAAAGTTTTGAAATTCCTGGAAATGCACATTTAATTTATAATGAATCCTTTTTGACTTTGTTGCTTTTGTCAGTGACAAAGCTACAGTATCTGCCCTTCTGTGCTGATTGATCTGTGTCCTGCCACACACACTTTTAAAGGGGTAGAGGCATCTATCTTACAGTGACTACTACAATTATATTCACACAACAAAACAGGTTATTGAGAGCAATCAGTTTAAAGTAAAATAGTACATAGAAGTGTGTTTCTGTGGCCTTGGCTGATACAGTATATTGGTAAAAAAGGAAAGTTCAGTTTGAATAATACATCCACTAGGTGCCAAAACACTGCACAGTTATGCAGTTTGCATTACCAAATAATTCTACCTTTTTAACCTGCACTTGAACCCAACACACGGTCTTACTGGATACTGTTGCATTTGGTTGTGGTCAAATTTGAGCGGTGTGTCTTTCCCAGAAAGCACTGCATTTTCTTGTGTACGGACCTCCCACCTTGCCAATGCCAATGGAAACATTTTCTAGCAGATTTCCTCTTGATGATGACTCACAATGTTCATTTTCTTGAGTTGCCAAAGTGTTTGTAGTTGGCTTTAATTTGTGTACAATTATTGACACTAAACGTGCACTCATTGGGATTATCTTAGTGACATATGGTATGCCCTCCTTTAGGCTGCTGCGCCTCTGACGTTTGTTCTGTATCTGTTGATTATATGTAGAGGAGAAAGCCAGGGTGTTCCTTATGCATTCAAGCGTTTCCCACACAGACTTCATTTGGGCGAGCCGCCTCGGTATGTTATAAGCTGCGGAGGTATATTGCGAAACATTGCCATGTTCAAGGTAATAGCCTCTTCCACAAACTATGACTAGAGGGGGAGGGGCAAACAAGGACAAGCACATTTTTTGAAAACAGATTCTCGTCTTTAAGCTCCATAACATTGGGTGTTAATACTTGTCTTTATTCTATTTAATGCTTAATAGTTTCTTTAAAATATTTATTTTGTATTATCTTTATATTTTTGACCTAATATTGCAACTTATATTCTTAGATTGTTTATGTTTGCTCCACCAGATACCAAAGAAAATTCCTTGTATGTGTAAAAGTTTTTGGTGAGAAACTAGGTGAATGTCGTTAAGGTGATGTAATCAGAGACAGAAGGACTAAATGTTGAGCCACATTTTGAGAGTCGTTGACGTTGGAAATATGGATGTGGAAGTGACTGTGGTGAAATAAACACACCTGCCCAGGGTTGAGTAAGAAAAGAGGAACTGGAAACACTGGCCAGTTTGAAGTGGCAGCGTTTTCTCTTTTCTTTATGGGGTTTTGATTTCTGAAATGTTCTCTTGGATTTCTACTGAACAGAAAAATCCAAACTTGATTTAAATGGTGTCCTAAAACAAATGATTTCTAGTACACAATATACATCTGAGTGTAGCATTGAAAGTGTCAGCGTGTCGGATTACAGGTTAGCTCGGAGAGGAAGAGCCATGCCCATGCTTCAATCATGAGATGGTGAGAGAAAGGAAGGAAAAGGAGGGAGGGAGGAAGGAAGAGGTTCTCTACTTGCTCCTCTGTTTCTCAATAACTGTTCCATTAGAAGAGTGGCATCTAGAAGATGTCTTTTGATCATTGCTATTAGAGTACCTCTTCATTATTCCACTATACAACTGATCTACTGCTCTCAGCATATAATGAATAAATCATTTATTGTTATCTGTTGTTGAAAATCAACAGTTTGACCTTTATGACTTTACTGGTCATCTTCGCTATTTCTGCAAATTACACTTTCACAAGATTTACTGCTGCAGAAAATTATAACTAATTGCTAATTTACTGACAGAGCTAATGTTTAAGAACACAATCCAACACATCGATATATTGGTAGTTTGGATAACCATGTTCTTAATTAAAGTTTTATTTTGAATCAGACACTACTGAATTTGATTTTACAAACTGGCACATTGCTCAACTGGAACTTGTTTTATGTGTGAAGTAAAAAAAAAAATGTATGTCTGAGTCGTCCTGTAAAGTCATGAGGGCCATTATCATCACCAATCGGTATCGTATAAAACGATAAACTCGTCATAACGCCCAACCCTATATAAGGCTCACTCTGATCGTCTGGACTTAGAGACCCACATTGTGTGTGCGTGTGTGTGTGTGTGTGTCTAGAGGAATGTGTACTTTCCCTTATCTTCAGAGAGATTGTCCTGTATCTGTTTGGCCAGTAGTTACAGCTAGACAGACTTAGGCTGGAGCCACACGAGGACGATAACGCAAACGGACCGCAATCGTTATCAAAAAAGTCTTCCGTCCACAGGCACCAGAAACGTGTCCTATCACACAAGACCGCTCGATAGTGCTGGAGACGCTGTAGTACATATGCCAGGCCTGTAAGTGGCGCTGTACTCCTGCCACAAAAGCAGCGAAGAAGACTTCCCGCGCATGGTTTGCCATGGTCGCCCTTCTGTTTATTCTCCGCTGTGGGCGCTCTGGCTCTTTTTTTNGCTTTAATAATGGATATATTGCACACTGTTTGCTGTAATTCCTCATTTATTATATTATACTACATGGGCTGTATGATTAAATCTTGTACCGTAAATGTTGTATTAAATAAAGTTAATATTACCGATGTTAAGATTAACGTCCCTGTAGCTTCTTATTATATATATATACAGTGCAATAATTATTTGCATTTTGGTTAAAGTTGCGCATACGCTATGAGCGCACATAGGGTACTTCTCAGGCATGCCGGGTAATCTGTGACGTTTCGCTCTCTCAAAAGTTGGGCTATTTTATCATCATGCGCCAAGCAACTCTCATAGGAATGAATGAGGCCCCGCCTCCCACGCTGTATCCAGTTCTTATTA
>NW_011364162.1:94093-96150 GCF_000735185.1 Notothenia coriiceps | reverse complement strand
ACTTTGGACGACTTGTGCATTGTACTTGGGCTTGCACGGCCCGCCCGGCGCCGGGCACCCAATTCTACGCGCAAGTATTTCCTATAATTGAAAGTCACTTATTGCATAATCGGTGTAGAAAATGTTGAACTCCTTGTCTTAAAAAGAAAATAATCCCTTCCCGATATGTTTCACAAGTATGGACCACACCCTAATAAATCAAAATTTTTTTCTGTTTTTTACGGTTGCTAACATGTCTCCTTGGTAGCAGAAAGGGGTATGGATTCCGTTCACCCTTTTTCACCCAAGAAGGCCCGGTCGGTTTGCGAATTCTCACCATCATGCCCGTGCAAAACCGGTGCTGCTGATTATAAGATGAACTTAGCCGCGTGAAGGACCCCGAACGAGGCCGGGGGCGCCTTCTTTATTTGTGCATGCGTTTATCTTTACCCATGAATGCACAATAACAACGGAACCATATCGTCTCTCTGCCATCCCACGGAGCTGTAATAATGGATATATTGCACATGTTTGCTGTAATTCCTCATTTGTAAAATATTATACTACATGGGCTGTATGATTACATCTTGTACCGTAACTGTTGTATTAATAAAGTTAATATTACCGACGTTAGATTAACGTCCCTGTAGCTACTTATTGCACTAAGAAGCTTATTGCACTGTATATATATATATATTAATATACATATATATATACAGTGCAATAATTCTTTGCATTTTGGTTAAAGTTGCGCATACGCTATGAGCGCACATACGGGTACTTCTCAGGCATGCCGGGTAATCTGTGACGTTTCGCTCTCTCAAAAGTTGGGCTATTTTATCATCATGCGCCAAGCAACTCTCATAGGAATGAATGAGGCCCCGCCTCCCACGCTGTATCCAGTTCTTATTATACAACCATGGGGCCGAGGTCAACGTGTATTAAAGTTTAAATCTTCCGGACAAAATTATAAAAAGTGCCGGTCAAAGGTCTTCTTTGTTATTTATTGAGCTTTAAAACAAATGAATAACGACTCTATATAATAATAAAATACACGGAGCCTCTTTCCTCCCTCTCTTCGGACAGCGTCAGTGTCTGTCTCATGCAGCAGCTGATCCAGTAATGAGTGACCCGGCCGACAGTAAAAATAAACATATTTATAACTAGTTTAGGTAGTTCGAGAGGTAATTAAAATAGCTAAGGGCGATGATCTGACTGAAGTGTGTGTTTTACTCCGTTCACCGCTGCATCACAGCGGGAGGAGCTGCAGCTGCGTGTCTCCGTCCTGTCAGATTAGACTTCACTCGCGTTTATGTCCATATCGAGAGAAAGATAAATAATCTGAATTCAGTGTGCAGTTTACTTTGACGCGGGGGTGAGCAGCAGAGCTGGGGAGAGGCGGGGCTATTGCGTCATCATTATCAGAACATGATCGTATAATTACTGAGTTTAGGCACGTTAATAACGTTTTAATGAAGTTGAATACAGTATATTCATATTTGTCAGTGATTTCATGTCAATTCGGCAAACATAAACATAAATGATCGTGGTGAAGATGATGATTAAATTAGGATTAAAAATCGAGAGCCGGGCTGCATTTCCTCCCGTTCGTTTTTTTCGACTAAACAACATTAAGTTCCGCTGTACATCCAGCGTACTGTACAGTATCTGACTTTATTTCACATGAGCTCCAGTGTGGAACCCCACTGCACCCCCTGGTGGATCAATGATCCATTGCAGCTGGCTTCATTATAATTACATTTATTTATCACGGGGGCAGTCTCAAGTCAAGCTGGAGGTTTTCCCTTGAGCGAGGGCAGATCACGTACCAATCACGGCCCTCGCGTTTCAAACAGTCTGAAATTAAGTGCTACATCTGTATTAATGTTTTTTTTTTATAATTACATTCAATTAACTAATATGTGACCCGCTCTATTGAAATCAGTTGGAAGTCTCAACGGCTCATTTAAAAATAAACGTGGATTTGCGTAAAAAAATTGTTCTTCGGGGTTCTGGTGTTTTGTTTGATTTTAAATAAACAAATTATTGGCTTTCAGAACACTCAAAACCTTTATTTT
>NW_011364162.1:58559-94048 GCF_000735185.1 Notothenia coriiceps | reverse complement strand
CTTCTCCCGCCTTCTTCACCACAAAAACGTAGACGACGACCTGATCTGGCTCTCTAATGGACCCGTTTGCCGACGGGACACGCCCCTCCCTTTTTTTCTCCGGGTCTCGACGCGGGGTGGTCGCCTATTATGTTGTCGCTTCCCGTGGAGTACCGGCTTTGGGAGCGTCGGCCTTCCAAGAAGAAGCGCGAAAACACGTCCTTCACTGTCGCGCGTGAATTGGTCCGACCCACGTATACATGATGACGCAGAGGTCTCGCGATAGCTCGCCCCAAGAACACACCTTCCTGTGCAACAAGCACCACCGCGACAACCCTTGCCTTCTGAAAAACCTATTGCTAACGCCAGGCAAACGGCAATAAGCCAGGAGCACCGGGCGCTCTCCGGATTCCAGACAGATCGACATTTGTAGACTGACCGGTTTGTCCTATGTCCCCTGTTGCCTTAGCGAGACTTCTATTCCCTTTCATGGGTGTAAAGCGAGACTTGTGTGTGTGTGTGTTGTAGACGTGTCGTGTTTCACACCCAGAGATTACAACGGTACTGCCTCAGTCCTCACTTCGGACACATATATCCAACCGCAATACTGCCCTCAACATAGCAAAACTATAGCCTATCGGCTAACCCACTCACTTTACCCGGGAGCAGAACATGTCCCTGCCTGAAGTCTCGTTACTGTCTAAAAAACCAGAATCGGAAGTCTTGTCCATGTTTCTCTGGTTCAAGCGTCCCAACCGGCGGCCGCTTCACCCCGGTCAAACATTTTTTAGTTAAGCACTCATCACACGACTACAGTCTTTATTCTTGAAAATTAATTACCTTGTACAATAAGGTTTTCGATGGGTTCATAATAGCCTACACCAACCTAACACAACGGGAATTTGTATCGATGACAGTACATCGTAATCGTTAATCAATATTAACGCACGCTCGGTCATTTAGCACACTTCTC
Source organism: Notothenia coriiceps (assembly GCF_000735185.1). Classification (NCBI taxonomy): domain Eukaryota; kingdom Metazoa; phylum Chordata; class Actinopteri; order Perciformes; family Nototheniidae; genus Notothenia; species Notothenia coriiceps. Next base: position 93,096 of record NW_011364162.1, on the reverse strand, counting down.
ACACTTAAACGTTACCCTTTATGCTTCTACCTGGTCATTTTTAGTTCTTCAGTTTCGACACCTAAACAGTTGTTGTCTATTCGGCTTAAACTTTTATCTTAAATAAGGTAGCATATACGCCCTCCGCTCGGTCCACTCCTACAGTACCACATCATTCACCCCTTCGATCCTACACTTCTCATGCAGAATTATCGATAATAATAGTTATATACTAGATAAACGAAGAATCTCGGTGAGAAGATTACCTATGTCATAAATCTTTGATCTCCATTCGTGTTCATCTCTTGGGAAGGCAAGGAGGGAGGGAGAGACAAAGGAAGAAACAGAGAGTGTAGAGTACTCCTCTCGCTACCGTACCGAGAAGAAGAGAGCTCGCATTAAGGACGTTCGCGCTCGTGCCCCGCGGCTCTCGCGTCCTACGACCTGGTGAGTCTCCCCATCCATCCACCACCATGATCTCTTAGTAACACCTCCTGCTCGCGCTCACACTTTAGCTCTCTCAACAACGCCCAAAGTCATCTTTAGGTCTCCCTTGTCAAAGTCTTTAGTTTTGGGGTCATTTCTTTTCTCTTTTGCCGCACCGGTGCAAGTTTTGCCGCGTCACAACGGTCGAAGGGAGCAGAACGAATGAGTCTGGAGACCCGTTCCACACAACATAAAGCTGGTGCATCAAGGGGACCGTGCGGCAGAGTTTCAGTTAAGATTTTTTTCCGCTGGTCAACATGTCCATTAAAGTTGAAATCATCTGGACAAAATTTTGAAAAGTGCCGGTCAATGGTCTTCTTTGTTATTTATTGAGCTTTAAAACAAATGAATAATGACTCTATATAATCATATAAGAATAAAAAACGGAGCCTCTCTTTTCCTCCCCCTCTTCTGACAGCCCAGCAGCTGATCTCTGAGCAGGAGAGGTGGGGAGAGGCGGGGCTATTGCTTCAACGGTATCAGGAAATGATGTATAGGCGTAAACACGGAGCCGTTTGCCCCCCCAGAGCATTTTGTTTGCAGATCTACCCACCTTGGGCAGATCTACCCACCTTGGGACCCGTTATCGTTTTCGTTTTCTGAGTTTCCTTGTCGGCCTCGTGTGGCCGAACCGTCTATCATTCTGAACTGAAGCCGATACGACTGTTATCGTCCTCGTGTGGCCGGGGCTTTAGGGACTGTTAAGTGATCTAGTGATTGAAAAGACATTATGTTTTCTTTGTTCTATGCTTCTTCCATGCTTCTTCCATTGTCCAGACAAGTGCTTATGCATAAACAGGACGGGCTATACGTTTGTGATATTTGACATTGTTATTATGGCAAAACTGTGAATGGTGTATACTGCTGTACCATCTTATTTCTCCTATCAGATTATTGTAAAAATATTTGTTAGACATCGGTCAAAAACAAACAGATTATCTTAAGTTAAAGCTCCTTTGGTCAACATTCATCTTGGTTTTTGTAAGCTCTTTTCAACATAATATGATTAACTGCATTGCAATTTATATGGCCTGTGATTGTGTGCCGTATTTACCAACCCCCACACATTGAACTTCTCTGTTGGGGGAAGTGTATTTGGAAGGATGTGGTGTTGTAGTGATGGATGGACTCAGAAGGTAACCAACTGTATCTGATACAGAGTAATTTCCAAGCAGATTCAGCATCCTGTCGTACTGAAACAACAGTGTTTATGAATGGCTGTGGGTACTCTCAATTGATCCTTGAGATATCACTTGGTTTTTTATTACTTTATTGATGCCGGACTCACTCTCCACAAACTATTCTCAGTATTTTTTTTTTTCTTTCTGCTTTGGTCTTATGATTAGATTTCAAATAAGGAAGCAAAATGGTTGAGTTATGTGAATGGTTTTAACGTTTAGGGGAAGTGAATGTTTGTCGCACTTCCAGAATTCATTCATTTAACTTTTAACACTCTCTGTTGCACTTCTATAAACGTGGGCCGACACTGAAAACACTAATTTGTAGACAATCAGGTTTTGGTGCATAGAAAGTTGCTCAATCACATTAATTATCGGCGGTTTGCTATAACAGTGGTGTCTTCAGATTCTAGGGGGAAATACAATAGGTAAATATTTGTATGTTAAATTAGGGCTGCCTTTTAAAATAGCACTTTAAAAACGCTTCTCCTTGTAGCTGTTAAATACAGTCATAAAGCCATAAAATCATCTGCCTGCTACCTTTTTCAAATCCATTGATCAAGTGTTTGAAGGAAAAACGTTTTTTTAGCCGGCTCTGTCAGTGTCACTGCACCACGGGCAGTAACAAAATATGAATGGCAGCGTGAACCCCCTCCTATTTGAAATGAGCTGATTACACACCAGTCAGTTTGTATTCATTCAGCTGAAACACAAGTATCATCTGTTTCATCAGACACCGTGGGGGATTCACACCATGAATCATAAGGTGAACTTCTAAAATATACCAAATTCCTTTTTCCCTGTTTCACTTCTTTAGTTACAGTGAACTGTTCATTATTCCTATCTTTCTTTGTCTCTAGCAACCCTGCTGTTATTCTTTAAAGACTCTCCTCAATCTCCTTCTTGGTGCCCTGACGTCTGTATCAGGAAGTGAGGCAGCTGTTTCGGTCTGTCGTACCAATGTCGCACTCTCTCACTTCTTTTCCCCCGGTCAGCCACCCAATGTCTTAATGAATGCTTTGTGTACTAGGACACCTGCTGGCTAAAGGTACTAATCTACAAGCTAGCTATCTGTCTTGAGAGCTGGATGTTTCTATTTCTCGCACTACTGGTGTTTTTATTCTGACTGGTGAGATCTTCAAACATGGAGCAGTCCTTTTCTTTTTTAAAGGTGTGTCCATGCTGATTGTGAAATATATTTGTCAGTGGCATGATTGACAGCTGGAATGTTTTGAAGCTCTATGTACTTTTGTACTGAGATATTATCTATGGTTCACTAGGGTCGTGTGCACAAACTATGTGGAGTCTATGCTTTTTTAATACAGAGTCTGTGAGTAGTCAATACTTTTATACAGCAGGAGTTTTTCAGTAAAGTAGAAAAATGTAAAACTAGTTTGAATGCATTGGTGATGTTCACGCCTACTTTGTGCAGCCCTGTGCAAATGTAGGCTTTTTGTGTCCTCTTGTGTCTATAGATTGATTGCTGTTTTACAATTTTAAATTCCCTTCACCTACAGTTTTACACCTTTATTACTTGAACATGCTAACATGAATATTTCCCCTTTTTAGTCCAAAGAAAGAGTGCAGTTGTTTGTATGCATTTCACACACAGACACACCAAACAGATGATACCAGTGTGTGTATGCGCGCGCGTGCGCACACACACACACACACACACACACACACACACACACACACCACAAGCGTATATCAGATGGTTTTGTTAGGCCTAGCAGATGCCTTTAATCAGAGCATGTCACATTGACACAAACATGTTTGCTGCCTCACTAAGCGCACAATGAACAACACACACACACACACACACACACACACACACACACACACACATTCTGGTGTATTGTTTTTTCACCCTTTTTGTCAGGTTAAGAGGCTTTCCTATTGAGCCAAGCTTAGCCTGTCACCCCTCAATAATCTTTCCACATTTCACTGCCCCATCCACATGTCATGTATATTTTTCTCATAGCACCATATGATTCCTGAACTTCTCCTTGGCTTACGAGTAGACGGCAGGTGGAGGATGGGTGCTCACACCCATCCCGCCTCCCACTGTCCTGCCCTGGGCTGGGGAGCTTTTGTGTTGGCTGGAGGAAATGTATTGTGTGCCCATCTGCCCCCTCATCTCCCTCTTTCTCCACAAGCTTCAGTGTTTACCCTCAAAAAGCCAACAGCAGATGAGGGGCTTTGCTGTCACAGAGAGGTGACGGGGGTGTGATCTCGTATGCGTATAGATTGCGCATGTGGGACGGTGTGAAGTCTTTGTTTGTGAACGGAAGTCTGCTATATTTAGATGTGCTAATGTTAGTTTCAGCACATGGTTCTTGTTTCCAGAACATGCATATATGCATCTTTGAGTTCCTCATGACCGTTAGGACTCAGGCCAATAATAGTTGGACAGCGGGGTAACATTTTCTGAAGAGTCTCATAACGGGAGGAATTAAATATGAACATCAGCCATAAACGCATCGCAAAAAGACTGCCTCAAATGGAGTAAATACATTTATCTAAACAAATGGCAACGAGAGGAAACCATGTTATATTTATTATCAGGCTGCTTCCCACAGAAGTAGAGAAGTGAACCAGGTGAAGTGGAGACAGTCGTCATTGATGTGAGTCACTGCCTGCAGTGCTACCTGCAGGCAGTGACTCACATCAGGAGAGGGCAGGAGGGATGACTGACGCTGAATAACATCTGTGTTCTTTATTCTTTCCAACATCAATCAATATTTTGACGTCACGAATGTTATTGGTTTTATTGACATTTTAGATTCCGGTTTCTGGTGAGATAATCGGTTAATATTGGGGCTTTTCTGTTGCTAACATTAATGTTGCTTCTCTAGAATGTAACTTATTCCAAAAAAATACCCCTTCATCACAAAACAACCCACAGAAAAATCCATCCCCAATAGGCCAGACTCAAATGAATGTTTGGGGGATCTGGGAGGATATCCTGACCTTCACGCCCTTCCGGCTAAGCTCCTGGCTGGCAGTTGAAAAGAAGCTGCTGGCAACACACGTGTCTCCGATATCACATGTCCATCTGTCCCAATGTCAACAGTAGAGTTGACATGGATCTCTTTGGCCTACCTCCAAATTGGGTCAAAAATGAAACAATGGTCATGGACGTCTATTATGCCTTATGTTGGGTCATATGACTGAACCTTTCCTAATCAAACCATTTCATATATACATGTGCTTGAGTGTGGGTCAGTGTAATGGTTTAACAGCGATACTCCAGATTTAACAATATTTGGGAAAACTACTAAAACTGCTCGGTTTATAAAAAGAGTAGCTCATTTTCAACCTATTTGTCAGTTTTGGCAATCAATTATTAACGTCTGTGTGATTGAGGTTTCTTCGACCTTAACATGTAGCACTCTGATAATACCACAAGAGAAATCATTCAATGTCTTACATTACTTTATATTTTTGGTCATGTTCTTTTCGGGACGGGACTTAATCAAGCTATTTGTGCTGTAATATAACTTTTTGAAAACCTTTAACATATTATTATGCAGAAAGAGCTGTTGTTTAATAAAACAATATTATTTGCTTATAAATGGATTGTTATATTTACTAGGGCTGAACGATTAATCGATTTTAAATCGAAATCGCTATTTTAAATTATGCGATTATCAAATGATTTTTTAAACTTTTTTTATTTATTTTTTAAATAAAAAAATAAAAAAATCGCAATATTTGTCAGAAAAATTGCAATTAGATTTTTTTTCCCAAAATCGTGCAGCCCTAATATTTACCACATTATTTTTGTGGCTTGTCTTTTTTTTTTTTTAAAGTTATGGGTGAAAGGTGAAAGTATGCAGGAGCACAGTGCGTCTGTTCTGTCCTATGCCAAATGTTATCGTGTCCAAAAGGCCTTGTGTCGTATTGAGAGTTGTTTCACTCTGCTGTGACGCAGAAAGTCAGACCCACCTCTATTTGTTCAGTCCCAAAGGGTGGTTGAACTGCGCTCACTGTTGAGATAAAGCAGGGAGTAATACAACATTATGCTATACCAACTCTACCAGGTAACACAAATAATCATCTTTTATTGGTCAGTCACCCAACACTCAAGCGTACATGCTTGTTGTAAGATGCAAGTATATAAAACAAGCCTTATTGTGTTTGAAATATAAAATGACGTCAGTGGCAATACTCAGATAAGAGGTATAAAAACGGCATGTTATCTTTGATGACTTGTCTGTTAAACATTGTCTTGTCTTTCTTGGGGAGTTTCTTTTTTCTCCTAATTAGTATCTTAAAATCAAAAAGTGACATATTATATATATTATTTATTGCCTTCCCTTGCCAACATTATGTATAAAAGAAGACAGTCACATGCAGAGGCTGGACACGGTATCAGTTTCCCTTTTCAGCAAACAAAAAAATAGTTTTCAGACACTTGCATGGATGTTTTCAAACCAACCGCATGAACATGTTTATGGCTTTTTTGCTGCCTGTCAGAAGAACAGTCACTTCAGCAGAGCCAGACATTCACCTCCATCACGGTCACCTGGCTCCTTTCATGTGCATGTGCTCATACTGGCAGTACTTTTTGCAGACGCTTCACTCTGCTGTCCCTGCAGTCGCTGCCCTCTGGACCGCGGCCCGCTGCCGTGTTGTGACCGTGGGCAGCGCTGGAATGTGAGACAGCAGAAACACATCATTGTCAAAGCTGCAAGGCTGGGTTTGTCCAATGACTGGCAATGATATTTTAGGCTTTTACTTGTGGTATTTTATTGTTCATTATTCATCTATAAACAATCACTTGCACTTGACATTCCTACATCACTTATTCATAACTTATATCCAAAGTATTTGTACTAGTAGAACGTGGGAAAATACTACTATGACTCTGTTTCTTTAAACCTGAATTATTTATTTGAGAAGTGTGACCTGCTTTCCATCTAACACCACATCTTTGATTTTGCATTCAACATATGTATGCATTTCTACGTTAAAGTTAACATTACACTCTGTTTAGCTGTGTAGTCAATATGGTCTTCTTTTTTATTTACTCATAAACTTTAAATGATCTTATATTTACTCTTTGCGCTTGGCTGCATCTCATAGGTCAGAAGTTCAGGCCTATATTCGACCCAGCATCTCTTTACTACTCTAAAGGGAAAGGCTAGTTTCCTGTGACATCTCTGCAGCATTTTACATGCATTTACATTTTACGTGATTCACAACTGGCAAGGTCATAACACATGATCCTATGTCCGATCCTTTTTTTAATAAAAATGTTATACTGGGTAACTTTGTTTTGCCGCAGTGTTGTTTGATGCATTGCAATACTGAATGCAACCTGGCAATAAGGCTCGAATCATGGTAGGAATCATAAGGCCAGGGTTCCTGAGTGTCCTTGCTGAATATCAGAGTGTTTCAGACATACTTCTCTGCAACTGAAGCTCATGTTTGACTTCCTGGTATCGGGTGTCTAGTAGAGTAAAATGACACTTTAAGGCAGTATTAATGTAGCATTAACAAATGGATACATATCTGTGTAATGATACAACTGTTTAAAGTGGTGCAATGACCTAGTGACACACAAAGAGGGTGCTACATTCACACGAGACAAAGTTTGAAAAACTCGACACCTTCTTTAAAACATTTTTGCCAGATGATGGCAGCACTGGACCTGGTATTTAATGTTCTTTAATGTTTCCTACTGATGGGAAGCAGTAATGGCAACCTGTTTGTCCGCAATAGGTTTCATGTCACTTAGTAGAATACATAATTTACACCTCACACCCAAACAATGAGACCTGGTGTCCAGTTCTGTCACATTGACCAGTGCATATATGTAAAGGAAATAGGCAATTAAACAGTACTTTGTACTTCTAAAATGTGTTTTATAATTGAAGTGTTTTGTTTATATTTGAAGTTAACCATCCTCCTTTCATGTCCCCTGTCCAGATGCTGCAGGATTGTGCCAAGGCCCGCAGAGAAGTGGAGCTCCACTGGAGGGCGTCACCTTGTGCCAATATCGTGCGCATCATTGATGTCTACGAGAACCTCTATCAGGCCAGGAAGTGCCTGCTTATTGTCATGGAGTGGTGAGTGCACAGTCTCAGTGACACAAACAATACAATACCAGCAGATATATTTGGGCAGCGATGACCCTCCTGACAGATATATATACCCCATGTGAATGTGGAAGTAACATATGAGACTTCAGCCATCACACATGTCTGTAGTGGTGCATTCCTGATAAGACAACATGTAAATGGGAGGATTTGATGGAGAATTGTAAAGTTATGTTGGAGCATCTCTTCAGTGGCTTTAGTGGTTTGCATGGGAAGATGACCTTCTATTCAAAGTGGACAATTGATGTTTAATGATACTTTCATTGTCACTAGCCTACGACTTAGATATGATCAAGGCTCCTTCGGATGTTCTGGACTTATTGCTTCTTTGGCAGTAAGAACTTTTCAAAACAATTATGAATTCAAATACAGACCCCACTGTTTGTCTGATTGTATTAAAAGTAGGGGTGCTCAATTATGGCAAAAATCATAATCGCGATTATTTGGGTCAATAATTGATATCAAAACATCCATTTATTGAAAAAAAAATGGAACATTATGTTTTTAACAGTTGATTACCCTGAACCTTACGTATAATTCAACTGAAAAACCAATACAAAATAAATAATCGTTTTATTTAGATTGTGTTGATTTCATAATCGTTGCAAGACAAAATTGTAATTGCGATTAAAATACGATTAATTCAGCAGCACTAATTAAAAGTAACATTTTTAGATTGTATACATCCATCTGATGACTTCTATACATCCGAGAAGTACAACTATGTCCAGACTTGGGAGTCATGAGCAAGAAAGCCTAAAGGTGAAGCAATACCCATCTTAGTTGTTATCAGCAGTCACATACATTATTGTCAATCTGTAGCGTATGACCTTGAGAAGAAAATGAACCATTTCTTCTAAATGAGATGGGTGTCTTTTCTTCGCCTTTAGATGTTCTATATTTAGCACTTTAAACCACTAAACCCCCATCCACTTGTGACACGTGCAATTAGGGCTGTGGTTACTACAGTGCGGAGGGAGTGGACTTGTCCACCTACACATTCAAGCAAAATGCGGCAAATGATGACTAGTTTCCTTAAGAAGATGTATAGCATGAAATGTCAACAATGAAAAGTAATTCTGATGAAACCAAAACATTTCCTTGAATATCACAGAGACGTAACATTTAAAGACTGAGGTATTCAGTGTGATTGTCTCCTGACACTGCACACATTGAGTCGTTCTGGTCAGGGCCGGCTCTAGGCAATTTGCAGCCCTAGGCGAGATTTGAGTTGGCGCCCCAGCCAGAGAATTGTACAATAGAAAAGATAAAGATCAATAGAGTATCCAAGGAATACACAATAGAATGGGGGGTGGACGTCACATCCTCTATGGGGGTCCGGAGGTATGCCCCCCCGGGAAGATTTTTTTAACATTTTAAAGGTCACATGTCAATATCAAGCCACACTTATTGTTTTTATTTCGGCTGTGACTTTGTGTGTGTTCAGGTTGAGTTTGGCTGTGTTTGGCTGTGTATCGCTAAACAAGGAAATCACGGAGGGGCGGGGGGAGGGGGAGCTGCAGTGAGCCGTTTAGTGAGCCGTTTAGTGGAGAAAGTGAATACTGCTGAATACACATACTTTACAGAGATGCTGTATGCGAAACCAATGTGAGTTTGGAAAATTGCACAGTATTTTTCTATTTTAGTATACCTCAACAATGGAATTATGATCAGTGGAAATGGCCACGCTTATGATCCGTCCGTTCAACACATGGTAATTATCGCATCAGTGGAAATGCGCCACGACATGTGGACTTTAAAGTAACACATGCTTCAACGTCTGGTGCAGTTTAAGCCAGAATTACTACTAGATCTAGGGGGTAAGCAAACTCCTAACACCCATCATGAAAAAGACTTGGTTTACATTTTATGTCAATCAAATACAGTCACTGTGAAACATAACCACCACCTACACCTAGCAGTACCGCACATAAACTAAATGTAACCTTATTTTATCTTTTGTTGTTCATTCCATAGCGGGGTGTGGATTTGCAGCCTATTAACATTTATTTATTCGTGCGCTTTTTTTTTAATCTCGCTCCAGTTAAAACCAATACTTTTTGGTTCTACTGTCCTACCTAGTATACATTGAAACTGACTTTCTTCAAACCTGTTTTATCCCCAATAATTATAAAGGAGCTGCATTCTGGAAATATTTGTTTACCATAAATTGTCGACCAAACCCCGTTTGAGACCCCACTGAGATAATTAAGACTAAAGTCGGAACTATCTAAACCCAGGGGATCCGGTCAACACCTGGCACCGCGTGGCCAGCATCTGGGCATGTGGCACCCGTACGACCAGTGGCACACTAGGAATAACGCTGTCGATCGCGTTTCACCACGGAGGAATGCACTTCACTAAATCTGCAGTACCCATAAGGGAGTCTGTACAAATGCCCGCAGTTTTTGCGGTGCTGTGTATTTAAGTTGAAAGCCCAGTGGCGATCTGCTCCGCCCCGGGGCGCGCCGCGGGCGCGCGCGCGCGCGCGCGCGCCGGAGAGATCGAAATATATGCTACAAAGGGGCGGAACCTGCCATCGCTGTGTGTTGAACTTTCCTGTCGGCTCACCAGACCGGTAGTCGAGGAGGGCAAGAAGCAACAAGGCTTCAGGTCTTCAATAACCCAGCTTTAGCTCTAAATGACTGGAGACGGAGGGTGAAGCACTCTTTGGGAGGCCGTTGCATTTAATTTAGCTGTTCCTTACCTGTTTCAACAAAATACATCACAGACCTACTGGTTTTTCTGCTTCTCGTTTCACCATTCCAGAACACATCACACACGTTCCTCTCACCAACTTATTTAAATGTGCTTTCTGTTAATTGGTGGCATCATGTAAGTTCGCGCTGACAGGTCCCACACACTCGCTTCCCGAGCTCAACCCCACCCCCCCCGTTGATAATTCTCGATCGTTGGCACGCTGATAACAATTATTTTTTTAAATGGCACTTCATATCAAAAAGGTTGCCGACCCCTGATCTAAACACTCAGAGTCCTTTACATCACTGAGCTGTAGTTATCAGCCTCTCAGTCTGACTGAAGAGGACTCTCCCTCCACACTATTGTAGAAACATCTTCTTCTTATATCCGTTAGAGCAGGCAGCACCAGATTCTAATAACAACAGCGCCGGTACCGGTGCACCCTCCCTCTCTCCCTCATTCGCTCCCAAGCTCACTCGCACTTTGGCTGTGAGCTGCGGGCGCCAGATAAGCCAACATCCCCCATTTTCATCACTTAGTGCGCCCATCGTACAGGGCAAATGAAAAGTGTAACCGGGGTCAAAAAAGGGTGTTACATTTACTTAATTATGAATGTTGTTACATCAAGGCTGAAAATTAGGATGAGCACCAACGGTCAAAAATGTTTTTCTACCAGCGCAGCGCCTCCCCAGATCTGGCGCCCTAGAACATCTATAACGCCAGTGCTACGGGCCGGCCCTGGTTCTGGTCACCTATATTCTGATATCTAAGTATTCTTCCATGTTGTGAAACGGGTCCCAATGACACTATGTTGAGTTTGATATTAGTTTGATATTTCAGGGATGGTCCTTCGTTACTATAACTATGTGCAGTGCTCAAGAGCACACTCAAGTACCACATTTGGATTGGGGCTGAGAGCCACAGACAGGCATTGGAAGTCAAAGTATTGATATGGGATGTTGCATGTAGTTGTTTTTTGTCTTTTAACTATAATGGTTCTCTTCAGCCTTTAATGATAGTTTGCATAACCCAATCGTGCAGTGCTGCAATTAATGACATGTATCATATTCAGATTTAGTTGAGACCACCACAGGTTAGATGTGTTAAAGGTAGGCTAGGTCAATCAATCAATAAATGTTTATTTATATAGGGTAGGTAATTCACTTCAGAAACACTTTTTGTTATATTCCATGGAGTGCTCTAATCATCCCGATAGCAATGAATACGTTAAATACTTTGACAATAAATACATAAAAAAACGTTATCTGTGGAAGCCGTGGCGCTGTAAAAAGCACGACCAATCATCTGAGCCGTCCTGGCTCAAATAACTGGATGGCCTACCTGCCTGTCAGCCGTCCATCTGTGCACAAACTTATCTCGTGCCCCCATTGGTCATGTGCACGTTCGCGTGTGTTGAAGGAGGGGCTCTGTAAGGAAGTCTGAAAGAAGGGGCGGGCTTTTTTCCTCTGCGTACTTTCAAATTCTAGCGCACTCGAGTTGGTTTCTCCATTCTTACCTACCCTACCTTTAACTTAACATTACAACACACTTAACTCTGTGGTTGCTGGAATTCCTCATTTTGAGCCTCTAATTTCTTTTCACTCTAGTCCATGTCATTGAAAACTCTTCTCTTTGTGGAGGACTGCAGAAAGCCATGTGCAACTTCTGTGACATTGCCATTTTCTTTCACGGGTCCAAAATGTCCCCAGGAGGGACTTTTGTCAGGGCTCTGCTACAATAGTGAAAAAACAAATAAGTCTCATGTCTTTTCCTGTACCTGGAAAATGTCTCAAGGGAAGAAGATGCAATACTTTATGAATCCCTCAAAGGGACATTTCTTTCTTGACTCTGTTGTGTTTACAAACATTACACACACAGGGAGGATATACATGCACCAATGCAACCACATGCCGATAAGAGAGGTGGCAGAGCAGAGAGGCTGCCAGTTATCCGGCGCCAGGGAGCAGTTTCCAGGTTAGGTGCCTTGCTCAAGCGCACCTCGGAGAGAAGTGATAAGGACATATGAAAAGACTAAGAGAATTGTCTATTGCACCTAAGAAGGATGTTTTGAATGTATCCATACTGTACAATTAAACCGTGGCTGAAGATGTTATTGGTTGCCTGATGGTACACAACTCTTTTTAGGCAATTGGTGGAAGGTATTATCTCCTTTTACTGTGGTAATAGATAGACCAGTGCTTTAGCAGATTGGAAAAGAAACCTTGAAACACATTTTCTTCAGCACTCAGATCTTTTCGAATGAGGCTAACCACGTAATACTTTCAGGTCATTTTACTAGTTTCCCTAGGTAGATAATGTCATCTTTAGCAAATAAGACTTATCCATTGGTGTCCAGATCTCTTCAGTGATGGCTTCATCCCAGTACTACCAGATGCTTCTGTTGTCCACCAGCAGACTAAATAGCTAACACACGACCTTACTAGATCAGAATATGGGGGAGGGGAGAACCTACGAAATGCAAAGTACGTATGTAATATGATATCGATCTCAAAAATAGCTGAGTATTGGGGCTTTTTCTAAACCGTTAGGATATCTTATTAGCAAATTTCATCAGTCTTACTGAAGCAGTGTCCTCACACGGCACACGACACTCGACATTATGTAGACTGAAACTTTAGGGTGTTACTGGTTTCTGCTGTGATGGTGTCAAGATGTGCGCTCTTAAGAACGCATTGATATAAGTATCTATTCTGCTGAGAATTCACACTTCACCACCAGACATGTTCAGAAACACAGGGTGTAGTCAGGAGACTCGAAGTTTCTCTGCCTTTGACCACATGACTAATGTCAAACCACTGCGCCAGTTCTCACATTGCAACCTGACATACTATTAGTATGGCAAATGTGATTGATTTTGGGAAGTTAAAAGCGTGTTGTGGTTTTGCAGGGCTGTCCCACAGCGCTTTAGTCTTTGGATGCCGTTCTCTCCTTTAACACAAGTATACCTTGAGAATCCGTTTATGTGGTTCCGCACATGTAGAGACACACACACACACACACACACACACACACACACACACACACACACACACGCGACTGTGCAACCTGAAACTCGCACAGTCAAACTGAGCAAAAAGATTAAATGAAACTTATCATTGAATGCTTTGAGTTGGATTCTCTCACACTCGGTCTCTTGCCTATTGAATTCAGGGTTAACAACCATTAGTCTGGTATTTGACAACGCCAGTAACGTTTTCTTTCATTCTTAGTCTTGTACGTTTCTCCTAAACACCTCTATTGTATTCAATTGTGCGTGATCTTCAAGTGGATCAGGGAATAGCAATTATCCTGGTATTACATAAGGGAGCCATACTGTTGTCTGTAGTATTCTATACAAATATGGCTTTATTAATTAAACAACATTATAACTTCATTATAACGGTTTTGTGGAATTAAAAAAAAGTAACTACCTTGAAATCTGCTTAATCAAGACACACAGCACATGTCATGCAAGTTTAGAAACCATAACTCTCTGTTCAGCACTTGGTATCATTGCTGAACAGATTCAGAATGCAGTGGTCAAAGTCACGGTCACTTTGAACTCACAAAACCTGCCTTAACTCAAGACTTCATATACAGTCATTTTGACGATTTAAATAGGTGTCTTCTTGATTCTAATGATGCTGTGCAGAGTTTTGAATAGTGTGCAGAATGCTGAGCTGGTCTGGTGTGAGCAGTCATTCAGTTGGTTTAAGATCTCTTGCGTTGGTCAACCACAGACCACCTCTACCTGCAAACCAGTCGGAGGGTGAATGACAATAACTGCACCGCTGGCAGAGTGGGCTACGTTTCATTCAGCCAGTGCTCTATGAGAAGAAAGCATTCATCATGACGTGCTATTATTTCTCCTACATTTTTTTTATTGTGCAATGGTTTCGGTTTGCACATGTTGCAATATGCTCTTAACCCTAGAGCCTTTTTCTGCCCTGTTTTTACTTCACTACTCTATAATGCTGCTCCACCAACATATGATGACCTCCCATGTAGTCCAGGCACGATTCAGTGCAAATGCGTGCATGTTGATCAATAACATTTCAGCCCTAAAATGACCATTTGTATATTTAAATAAGAAAATGAAATAAAACCGAGGTTGAAGCTGGTAATGAGTACATAGGAAGTGAATGAACTTATTTAGAAAGACCCTGATTTTGTTTTTTGCAGCATGGATGGTGGTGAGCTTTTCAGTCGAATCCAGGACAGAGGAGACCAGGCCTTCACAGAGAGAGGTAAGAAGTCAGCATATGTGGACTTAAAACGATCAAACGTTTATTAATATTCTGCTGTGTCTTATGACATGACTACATAACACCCAGAGGCATAAAAGAGACCCCTTCGGACACCTGCTAAATATAAAGTAGTTTTTTTTCAACCCAGACATAACGCAACCCCTTTGTATTCCATCACTCGAGTCACTTGTTATCTCTGTGTTAAAATGGCTGTTTATCTCTTCATTTTAGAGGCTTCTGACATCATGAAGAGCATAGGAGAGGCCATCCAATTCCTGCATGCAATCAACATTGCCCACAGAGATGTCAAGGTTTGTTATAACTTTGTAATATCATGTTGCTTAATAAAGAATATCCATGCTTTTTTATGACCAATTCCAGCAACCACAGAGTTAAGTGTGTTGTTGTAATGTTAAGTTAAAGGTAGGGTAGGTAAGAATGGAAAAACCAGCTCGAGTGCGCTAGAATTTGAAAGTACGCAGAGGAAAAAAACCTGCCCCTTCCTTCAGACTTCCTTACACAACATCTTGCAAGAAACAGCGTCTGAGGGCTTCTTAACATTTAATAAACTATGAATGTGTCATATCCACTTAACGGGAAGAAACTCAGCTATCAGACAATATTAACATAAGGGTCATAACAAAGGCTCTGAATTAGCCCTGAGCGAAAAAATGCTAACACACTTAGCACAGAACTCACGTTAAAATACCCTTATTACTTATCGTATCTGCACAAACAAGATATTGATTAGCAAGCTGAGATTCCACAGGTTGCAGAAATATAAGTATCATCACTGAGCGATCAGAACTCGCTGCGAAACGACACAAACAACAAAATTAGCTTTACGGAGCCAAAACGTCTAAAAACGTCTTAAATTTGTGGTTTTCTGATCAAAGTTGTGTTCAATGGCATTAAAACGATCAAAAATGCTGCTGAAGGTTAATCCAATGGGTCTGTGTCACTTTGAAATGATTACTGATAATGCATCATTCCATTTTTATGTCAATAAGGGAGATTTCATATTAGCTGCTACGATAGCTACTAGAGTGTATGACAGCTTCCGGTTCCAGGGCATTCTGGCTGTGCATCACTCATTCACCAATGGGTAATGTTCAGATGGATTTTAGGAACTTCCCCTCGATTCTATTGGCTCTAACGGTTAAAAAGAGGTGTCAGAGATATGGAAAATGCACCCAAATGATCCCAGAAGTGTTTTTTACAGGGTATGTTATAGTTTGGATTCCTAAAGCTTTTAGTCTATCCCATCATTCAACGCTGGTTTTCACTATAAGTAATTTTTTCTTTTTGGACGGACACTATAATTTACGTTTTTTTTTACTATGTTCAATCTGAATTTCCTTTTAAAATAAAAAAAACGAGATATTGATTAGGACTTTTCTACATCCAACTCACAGGTTTATCATTGCTTTGAAAACAAGATTATTAATTTACCCCTTTTTAAAAGTGAAGATATAGTCATTTGTTCTGGGAATGTCATTTTCGAGTCTGAGGCCTGAAAAACCGGCTCGGGGCGTAGACTGATTTCCAAAGCTATAGCTACTAAATAACTTGTTTTTCTTCTGGCCTGCTTCCTGTTTCCTCCCTGCAGCCAGAGAATCTGCTGTATTCTACCAAGAGGCCCAATGCCCTGCTCAAACTCACAGATTTTGGCTTTGCCAAGGAAA
Source organism: Notothenia coriiceps (assembly GCF_000735185.1). Lineage (NCBI taxonomy): Eukaryota > Metazoa > Chordata > Actinopteri > Perciformes > Nototheniidae > Notothenia > Notothenia coriiceps. Next base: position 76,714 of record NW_011364162.1, on the reverse strand, counting down.
CCACTTCACACAACTCTTTAGCTACTCCCTGCTACACACCCTACTATGTTGGTAAGCATCTGCTTCTGTGTGAACTCTCATTCTTGCTCCACTTGTTGCTTATTAACAAAGAGTTCCAATGATCCGGGAAACATTTACACTTGCTTTACCCTTTATTCATGTCTTCCTTTCTGCAGCTCCAGAAGTTCTGGGCCCAGAGAAATATGACAAGTCCTGTGACATGTGGTCGTTGGGTGTGATTATGTATATCCTGTAAGTCTGAACCCTTTCATGACATAAGACTATCATTTACTTGTTGCTTTAAAGGTCACCTATTATGCAAAATCCACTTTTTCACGTCTTTTATACATAAACATGTGTCCCCTCTGTCTAAAGAGATTCTGAGCGTTTCAGGAAAAAAGATCCGCTCACTTTTTGTCCTGATCCATTTATATAAAAACCTGTCTGAAAATGAGCTGATCAGATTTTGGCGACTTTATGATGTCATAACGATTGTTTGGCTTGGTAACCATTAGCCAATCACCAACCAAGGTAACACCCTCCCCCCCCCATCCTTATCACCTGAATCTCCTCCTAGAGCACCATTGTGTTCTTTTTAACCAAATATCTCTCAGAGGGGCGTGGGGAGGGGATCCTTATTTTCATCTAAAGTAACAGACAGAGAATCAGCACTTTTGAAACAGGGCTGAAACAGAGGGGATTATGGGATGCTGCAATGATCTGTTTGGTATTTTGAGCCAAACACTTCGGAGACATGTTTTGCATATATCTGAGACCTTTAATATATTGATGAAAAACATTATAATAGGGAACCTTTAACTAATATTTGCATTATCAACAGCTTGTGTGGATACCCTCCTTTTTATTCTAACCATGGTCTAGCCATCTCCCCTGGGATGAAGAAGAGGATCAGGATGGGCCAGTATGAGTTTCCCAACCCTGAATGGTCTGATGTGTCAGAGGAAGGTCAGTCCACATGCATACGTACACTAAATGTGATAAACTGTTGACTTGGCCTTTTTCATAAAACTGGAAATAACAACAAAGAACATTTTATTTTGATTATTAACAGAGGAGCTCCTGCTGTATACATTGAAACACTGTCATATATAGTATAGAAGTCTGATATAACATCCAATTCATTTTACAATTGTATTATTTCATAAGCTCCTGAAGGAAGTCTTTATTTAAGCCTTCACCTAAATGTGCCAAAGCAGCTGGCTTTTGAAGTCAACTTTCTGATCAAGAAATGGAAACTGACGCAGATGTTTCACACGCACCTATGAACAACCACCGGTCACATTCACTGCAATTGAAAGTGAAGTCTTATTTTCTGACTAATGGAAAGCTTTTATGAAGAAAAGAGAAGCTAACGTGATGATTTGGCATAATACTGACCCTAAATCTCCCTCCAACAGAGGGGTGTATGGGTATACTTGCGGATACTTGCCGTGTTGCACTGTAGTACTTTTCTCAAGCACAGTCATCATCATTACTCTCCGTGTGTGCTTTTGCCTTCTTCACTGTAGGATTTCTCAGTACTGTTCAAGATTACACCATTTTTAGCAGAAAAAAGCATGGGGTTATCATGAAAGAATGATGACACACCCTCAATCAGAACATAATGTGCTGCAGCCTTGCCTCTAGAATCTCCCACACTTTCAAACATCCTACATAAGGGTCATAGATACTATGACCCCAACCTGAAGACTGTATCATGTTTATTTGTCATGTATAGAGATATTATGTCTCTCTACCTGTTTGTTGATCCGTCACCTTGTATGCACTGTGTTACTGAAGTTCACTAAAACAGTTACTTAATCCTTGGATATGAATTTTCTTTTTTGAATGATGTCAAACAATGATTGTGTTTGCAGCTAAACAGCTGATTAGGACCCTCCTCAAGACTGAGCCAACGCAAAGGATGACCATCACAGAGTTCATGAATCACCCGTGGATCAATGTAAGCAAATACTTGTGTTGTGCATTTTCCAGCTCACATTCCTGCCATTATTGAACTCGAACGCTCCGGCAGACATCCATCCAGTGAAGTAAAATGGTGGTGTGTTTCTGTGTGTCTTCCTAAAGCAGTCGATGGAAGTTCCCCAAACCCCACTTCACACCAGCCGGGTCCTAAAGGAAGAGAAGGACGCTTGGGAGGATGTCAAGGTAAGATGTTTGTCATTGAATCAACATTGCTTCTTGTATTGTAGCTATATATCAGAAAATACCTTTAATAAACATTTCAAATATCAATGTATTACTAATGTATGTTCTGTTTGTTAGTGTTAGTCTTGACAGGATGCAGCTGGTTGTGGTTTATCCTTTGTCCTTAGCATTTCCCCTTTTTCCTAATTGAAATGTGTATCATCATTCATGTAGTGATTCTGCAGCTAGCTGAAAAAAAGTGAAGTGTTATGATGTCTATACAAAAACCACAGTCTCTAGTTGTCCAAAGGAAGAGGTCTGATGCGCTTCTTTCCATCCATTTTTTAGGAGGAAATGACCAGTGCCTTGGCAACAATGAGGGTGGACTACGAGCAAATCAAGATCAAGACCATTGAGGACTCGAAAAACCCACTGCTAACGAAACGGAGAAATAAAGCCAGTAACCCCATGCAGGACCCCCAGTCTGCTGCCCACTGAAAGATGCACGCATGCATGCACATACAGACACAGGTTGTAAAAAGGAAGCAATAATTTGTCGACATGTGAGTGCATGGATTATCTCAGTGTTTTATTTTTTCATGGCAAATTCTAATGTTTTGTAGGAGTGTTTGTTTTTATTACTCTACCATTTTAACAAAACCCACCACTCTGCTCTGGCAGAGAGGATGTTTATCTGTATTTTGACACCAGTAAAGAGATTATGAAATATAGAAAAGGAGAGGAGAGGGAATCGGTGAGTTCTCTCGCCTCTCCTTTCCCAAATATCAGGTTGTGTACTCGGAGGGGCTTGAATGTTGGGATATGACATGAAGCCTTAGCATTAGCAGTAGTTCTCTTTTACCCAGCAGCCCTCGTTCAGCTCTTGCCCCAAACCTGTGAATGTTAAATCCAATGGCTAAATCCCAAAAAGAAAAGCAAGGGAAGGTTTCTTTTACATCGTAAATGCAACGTTAGCAGATGTATTTTGAACTGACAAGTGGAATGTAAGGACTCTGTCCCTGACAGTTCAGATTAGCTTGAAATAGTCACTTATTTCTGGGACTTGAAGTGGGAGTGTCCGTCAGGTTCAGTTTGTCTTTGTGAATGTCATGAGGCCTATGCACTCACAACGGTCGTGTGCCATTCTGACAGAGCACCTCACTCGTGGCCCCGCTCTCCTACCTTAATCTACGCTTGTTTTTCAGGTACATAGTTTATAAGGCAGAGAAGGATGCAACGTTTAGGACAGAAACCGGCCCGACTTTTCTGCCACATGTAGCTCATAGGAGAGAAGGAGCAAACCAATACTGTATTTTTTCATGGATTTTATGGACATATTAGCATAGGCCTTACTATCTAAAGCAGCAAATTACTTTTAACCCCTACCTACCATTTGGTTCAGGCTTTTACCAATGTTATGCTTCCCAATTTATAACATTGCAGATGATATATCAGGTTAATATTATGCAGATATGTCGGTCAGCTTGAAGTACTGCTTGGACCTTTTCCTTAGTGTGGATTTCTGTTAGCAGAAGTGTTGGAGAGAGAAACAATAAGGAGCGTTTGTGTGTGTTTATGTAAGTAGTAGCGATTCTTCTAGGGAATAATACATGGTTCAGACAGACTGGGAAAGGTCTTTAAGAAATCACTTTTTACTTTTGCCAGCTTAACTTTCAGGAGGCTCAATGACGAAGTCTGGTCAAACCTTCCTGGGAGATTGAAAGGAAGTAGAACGTACTTAGGAGCTGCTTCTCGTCCCAGGGCAGAATCTCTAACAATACCACCAGCAAGCTGTCGTCACACTCGAGTGTGATGGTTGGTTTCTCTTCAATGTTCTTGTTAACGCAACAGGAAGCTTCCAGCTCACTTTGGGATCATGGGAAATGATTGTGTTAATGTTGTCAGTTTAGTCCACTTCACTTAGTTAAATCACATCCACATTACCTGTCACATCGCACATACAAATCTCTCACTGTAAAAATGTTCATTGAATGTTTGTGACAATGTTTTGTTTTTCTTTTCATCCCAAACACCTGTTTTGTAGTGGAAGCACAGAAATGTTTGTCGTTTTTTTTCTTTTCTTGTCATCAAGTCTGTCCGGCTCCACCTGCTATACTTTTGTCTGCTTCAGCTTTGGATTAAAAAAACACATAAAACACAAAACTGCAGCGTCATCTCATTTTATTGCATTTTGAAATGCTTTGTCTGTATGAAAAAGGTATTCTTAAGGACATTCTTAAAAAAGGAAAACAATCGAAAGCCTCGAAAGCACATTGTACCGTAGTACGTAAAAAAATGATGGATGACCATACATTTGGAAAATGAACCCATAAAAACCCAAGGTGACATGAGTTCAAGTTACTTATACAGCGTTAGCCTTTATTTTATGACTTGTGTCTAAGTGTACTTCGTGTACACGCAGTCGTACACTCTGTCCACCATCGGGCAGAAGCGCTTGGTGTGGGCTTTGGCCCCCGTGGCTCCGCACAGGGGACACACGTACTGCCGCAGGTAGGGACACATAACATCTCCGACCTGGTTCTTCAGCCAGTGGGATTTGCACACCAACTTGGACTCGCCGTTGTGCACGCAGAAACTGCAAGACATGCGCGCAGGTGACAATGGTGAAGTCTGGGTTTTCAAATGAGATACAGGTGGTGGACGAGACGCAGAGCCAAACGGCGAGAAGTCTGCTCCAATTGCACGATGGGAGTCTGTGGAGTACCACAACCCATCAGGTGGTGGACGAGACGCAGAGCCTAACAGCGAGAAGTCTGCCCCAATGTCGCCACGTTGTGCCGGGTGCGGAGCTTCGGGGGCCGGCAAGTAGGACCCAGCTGCCGTGTGCAGGATTATATCTCTGACAGTGTCCACTAGTCTTATGTTGTCATTCCAGTGCTGGAAACGGTCGCTGCCAGACTCAAAGTGGCCCATTCTAGCGTTATTTCGGAAAAAACTTTGTGTCTTGTGTGTGGCACAGCGCTCAAAGAGGGACGAAATTGCGTATACAACATGTGGTTATCAGAGACGCACAACCCCACTCGTGCCACTGCCAGGAGCCAATCAGTGGAGCTCATGGACAGCCTAAGTGACACAAACTGAACAGTCTGGTGGGTCATGGGCCAGGTCATGTGATTTTGTGTTCCCATAACCACATGTCCAATATTTCCATGTGCCAGGCTAACACATGTGACAGAACTAGCTATATTTCAAAAGCTTGTTTTACGTTGCTAAAGGTAAGATTCAAGCCATTTAAGAATTATAATGCTTACATATGTTCTCTATTACATTTAACTTGTGACATTTCTTGATCAAATTCACATAAAATAAATAAGATCTCTGACACTAGGGCGGGAGGTTCGGTTAGAAATGTGGTCTATTTAGTCTAAATAATGTTATGCATAATTGTTCCCGAAAGTAGAAAGCAGAAACACCTCTAGTATAATTTTAAGAATTGTTGTTATATTTGTCTCCTTAATTGTTTTCTTCCAAGAAGTCATAATCTCAACAACTTGTTTTATAATAAATGTTTGATTCTCTACTATGCAAACACCTGCTAGAGATAGCCAACTTGTCTACTTGTGACATGTGTCTTGCCTGTCCTGAGTTATTGGTACAGTTGGTGAATTAATTGTAATTAATGAATCTACCAAGTTTAAATATTTTCTGCATCTTTGACCTTTGTCTCAACAATAAGATACATTTTCTTCTCAATCACATCTCCGGCTATGACTCAGGTTGACGGGTAGGCTTGGGATTTGTGGCCTTGACACGGAGTGCACAAACTCAACTCGTGCTAGCATGAGTGACTCCGGGAATATACACATTTGCGTAGCAAAACAGTCTGGTGGCATTGAGTCAACCCAGACATTTGCCAACACTGGGGTGTTTAGAGCAGCTTCTGTCTATTGCACAGGGTTATTTCTCCTCAGGTGCAAGGCAGCAGACGGCATGCCGCTTCCAGTTTTGACTGTGGCGAAACCTACAGTCATCTCTCGTGCTCTCAGGTAAGTAAGAAAGGGGGTAAAGGGGCTTCAGGGGAGTTCCTCATGAATGTAGGCCTCTGGAGGTTTTACCCTTTTAACCCACCTGCTACAAACTTCAGGACACATACCCACCCTGGAACATGGAGGAGGACATTTTATATAACTTAGTCAGTCTTTTATAGTGTGTATTTAAAATAAATACTATACAGTGGTACATCTCAGGAAAATAAAAAGGACATACTGTGTGTACTTTCTCAAGTAATCGGTAAACAGTTAAACTCCTTAACAGGATTTCTATCAAGGATAATCGGATACAATTTTACTATATTCAAAAATAAGAATATATTGTCATAGGTTGGAAACAAAAATGTGCCTATACGTACTTACTGTGTACATCTTTTTAAAGTTGTGGGGAATAGGATGGGTGGAGATTTCTCTGCCGAGGTAATGAGACACTTCTTTGAAGTGGCATGCTGATTCTCACACACAAACACATCCTCTTAGACAAGACGGAGTAGGTTGCCCTGCCCCAGACAACAAGTAGCCAAAGTGAGATGTCACTTACCTCTCAGCAAGAAATCTAGAGGTCAAAGAGGAGCTTTGAAAGATTTTCAGATATGATCAAATAAGAAAGCAGTTTCATCCGTTTTTACATGTTCAACAGCAGTTTTCACATGTGCTGGGAATGAGATTGTTTTACTGTCAAGAGAAGCTCTGTGGTTACTGAGGTTGCTTTGATTTATTCCAGTAGTCTTTTGCTGATACTTTTAAAAACCCGTTTTAGGAGAAAAATGCAATGTTTTCTAAGAAAGGTTTCATTGAGAAGTTAGGCTTACTAACTCACAGTAGTGGCGTAGAGGCTTTCCACTGGCACCTATATCATATCTGCCAATTTGAAAACATAACCTATAATGGTCCCTCCTTTTTCAGTTAAAAAAACAGGAAAGACGAAAAGGAAGAGCAGTCATGAAGTTCATATGGGTGTGCAGGAAATGAAACATCTTGCACCATTACCAATCATCAGGGCATGATCGACACAATGCACTCATTTTCTATTATTATAGATTAATTTTAAACACTAAGAGACTGGAGTCGGAATAGAAACAGTGTGTCACTTTGCTCTTAAGCAGCGTCAGCAGAATATATGCTATCTTTAAAGTCTCTGTTTTTGGAAATAACATCTTGACTCATTCGTTGTGATCACAAAAATCACCTAAACACTGAATTTAAATAATGAATCAGAACGGATGTCTCTAATAATATTCACAATTGTATCACTGCTTTTCTTTTCATAAGATCTCGCTTTTATTTCACCTTTTTCTCAAATACACTTCTCTAAATGTGGCCACAACTGTTGAAAATAAACAACAGTTTGATGTCATCCCATGTAGTGGGATGACATCAAACTGTTTAAAGATAAATGTCAACATCATCATACTAAGGGACTGTATGAAAATGATTGGAGGGAATCAGAGTAGAGAGTTGAACTGCCACTATGCACTTGGACAGGCTCTATGATTTCTGTACTAACATCTTTCAAATATCTGATTGAAGGAGGTTCTTACCAGCAGATCTTTGCTTTGTTTTGTCTGGTTCCAAATAAATCCTGACCCTTTGACAGTCACAGTCAACGGGTAAAATTGGAGGTCAAGTGTATGTGGGCTTGTGTGTGAATGCAGCAAACTAGCGATTGTGTCTTTATTTTGTTTACCCCAAGTATGCTATTTTGAGATATTAAGTATTGAAAGGTATTGAGTCGAGGGAGGCACAAAGACAATATTATGAATAGAGGGGAGAGCTTTGCTTTTTAAAAAACATTAATACGAAGATTTTGTTCCTACTTCCATGTAATTAAAGTCCTTGACAGTGCTTTGCTGAGCATTTAGTTTGTTAAAGTAGGCCTAACAGTAACTGAGTAGACTTTGAACCCTAGACTTTCATGTTGTGCTGTTATCTTGACGTTTGACAGAAAAGTAGGATGCCATTGTAGATTCATATTTTAGATAATAAAAGTAACAATTTTGTCTTTTATTCATGCACATTCCAAACAGTGATTCAGCTTTTTGTATCAAAACCCTTTAATTGTTTCTCTCCTTGCCTTGAAACCGTTGCTCTCTGTTAAGACACATCCAGTCATAACATACCTGATCTTAACCAGCACATTAAAAGCCTTAAAGAAACGGATATTAACACTGGTAAAATTAAAACAGTCATGCCCTATCGGACAGTTGTTATGAATGATAGCTTTGCATGCATAAGTACTGTCATTGATAGAATGATACTATTTAGATCATTCCACGTTGACTAAGCCACTGGCTGATAACATGTCTTAGAGTAGTTTCAGTTTAGAGGCCTGAGTCAAGTCAGGAGTCTTGTGATTTTGAGATTAGAGTATCACGTACATACATTAAAATGTTATTAAGGCTGGTTTTATTTATGGCACACAGAAAGCATGTTATCGCTCAGGCTGAATGCGCTGTGGTACAGCAGATGAAACCCTAAAAATACCCCCTCTGGCTCTGTCCCAGTGAAGAAGCTGACATATAAAAGCTAAACACTGTTAATGCAGGGCTGCTCTTTTTAACCCTGTGTTACTTCTGTTTTAGACTAAGTGTGAGTGAGTGAGATTGCTTTTGCATACTTGTGTATGTGAGTGTGCACCGGTGCATATACTATGAGGGTGAGGCTTGAGAGTAAGGCCGGCTAGTTACAGTTACGGTAAGTAAAGACACAGCAGGGCTGCTGCTGGTAAGTGACGTATATGGGTCACGTTTGAGGTTAGTGCATCAGCCTGTTGAGTTTACATATTTTAGTGGTTCCCCACATATAGACGGCAGAACAGCAGGATGTGATGTTTTCAGTGCTCTGCTATTTACCCAGTCCTCATAAATGGCACATTAGCAGCTGAATTATCTTTTAAAGAAAGAATCAAAAGAGTAATACATTGTCAACAAGTCATTTATTCTACAGCAATGCAAAACAATCTCAGTCATAATAAATACAAAAATAAATATACAGTTTATAACATTATTGTTCGTAACTTCATATAATGTATGACGCAATATGGTCTTAAAACAGAAACTTGTCCTCAGGACAAAAGAAGAAGTCTAAAAAAAGAAAAGAAAATCTGCATCTCTGTAAATACAATATTACATTCAATAAATGGGCAAGGGTCAATGGCTGTCAAGCTCACAGTAAGTTTAGGGTCAGCAGTTCTTCAAACAGTGGCTACTCCATTTCTGTGCCGTTTAGAAGCCAGATAGGACTCAATGTAGTTGAACAGTATATCCAGCTCCCCCATGGCTTTATAAGGACCTTTACTATTCATCTGCAAACAAACACATGGCTCTGTTGGTTAAAATGAAAGGCACACAAACAGGAACTTTGTCTTTTTAAGAAATGTGTTTTCAAAATTCAACCTGATAAGTGAACACTCACCTGTGTGTAAGTAGAGTTTAGGTTTTTGATGTCAAACTGTTTCTTGCAGGCAAAGTAATTTCTCTGGAAGAGGAAAAATAATCGACTTTCATTAGACGCTCATGTCCAGAATACATCCCCCCTCCCTCCAACAGACGCACAGAATATAACACTTTCGTCAGGATGATGCCTTCAATTCTCTTCCCTTTTTCAAGAATGTGAGGATGCACAGCTTTGCACGATGCTGCAGTTGAGGAATGACTGACTAATACTATATTATGATCTGTCCTTTGCCATTCTTCCTCTTTCTTTCATTTTCAGCCATTTGCCTTGTGTCAAAAAACACTGGGAATATTTCTGGAGCTTTTTGGATTTAGTCCAGACCAGGAAGATGGTTTAGATTGTTTGGCTGTTGACATGGACTACATTTTGAACTAGTTGAGTGACAGCTAATCACGTGTATTCCGGAATACATTACAGCTTGGTTGCTTTTGTAATGGAAACAGAAACTTGGACTTGCACTTTAAGAGCAACAATGGCCATAATGGCCCACGTGTGCATATGTAACTCTTGAGTAGCCACAGTGCAATAATTGAAATGCATTTTTCCATTTTATAAAATAATTTAAGGTTAGAGTTATAATGTTAGGTCTTCATACTTAAACTCAAACCTGTTTCTTACTAAGCATTTGAAACAGTCGTCTCCGCATGGCGAACTAAATACTTTAACTAAGATAAAAGGCGTCCTATGCCCGCACTCGGTGCATATAACACCTTGTCATGTAGGAGGAATAACACGCGAGTCAGGTACTCACACATGTGATGATATCTCTCTTGAGCTGGTCGAAGATGAGCTGGATGGACTCAATGGGAGGCTTTAAGTCCTTGATGTCATCGGTCACTCCCGCCATTGCCGTTGGCAGCACCGTGCTCAGGTAAAAGTCCAGGATGCTGTTCATGGCGTGGCAGGCAAATGGGCTCTGTAGGAGGGAGGAAAAGCCCTCGTTAAGTTATGCCGCTTAACTCTTTACTGGCGTGCACGTGTCTTGCCTTGAAATGGTAAGCTCTGGTTTATTTTATGATAGCTTTTCATTGAGAAGCAGCGGCTCTTTACCATATTAAATGCTGAGTTAATGCTGAAACTTACTTTGAAAGAGTCCTCGACGCTCTGGTCTAGCAGCGCTGTGTCCAAGTCATCGTTTGCTTCCTGTAAACAGAACAAGGTTGCGTTCAGTGACAGAGGAGAGAGAGTGCTGCATCACCTGCAGACCGTCAGCACTAAATGCTGCTCTCACTAATGTCAGAGTAAATGTTGAGCTGCTACTCACATAGAAGTCTCTGATCAGGGAGTAGTCCTCTCTGAGCTTCTTTAGCCGGACTGGAAATCCCTCCACGAAATGACAGCACTGGTTGTTACAAATGGGACTGCAGCAGACAGTGTTGAGGAGGGACCAGAGGAGCAGGAGGGACAGCAGGAGAGACTGAGGAGCCATGGTGAGGATCAGGCTGCTGGGGCTTCTGGAGGCAGAGATGATGGAGTGAAGATGCTGCTGGATCAAGCTTCCTCACTTATGTGAGGCAAAATCTTTTGAAGAGCTCTGAAGAGAAAGGTGCACATATTTGGGCTCATCTCTTGTTTGAATTTATAGCCAAAATGGGAGGGGAGGAGACTGACTGGAAGAGAAATGGCTAAACGTGCATGAAGGGAAATTTTCTAAGAATCCATTTCAGTCTCACATAGGAAGGACAAAGGAAAACAATCTGACAAAGCATTTTGAGAATTTTGATATCACATATTTTTGCTTTCCTTATCCATTTTATATTTTTAAATATTATTTTAGTTTACACAACTGTATTATTATTATTATTATTATTATTATTATATTATTCAATTTACTCTAATTAGTTTCATCATCAGTGTATATAGTATACAGTATATATATACATATATCAATATAGATACTTAGGTGCCAGCAAATCTGGTCAAAATGGCATCAGATTATCATATACTATTTCATGTATTCACAATAACGTATCCCCCCACAAATAGAAATGATATTAGTTTGTGGTTTAAGTTGATGACGCGGTGGATTCCCTCTGTTCGTCAGATGAGCCATATATGATCTACAGGAGTGAGGTCATGTGACGTCACTCGTTGTAGTTTTTTTCCTGAAGTCATGTAATTATGTCCCTTAGGTGAGGTTTACATATATGTATATATAACTATAGAATATAAACTAAATAGAGAAGTCATTTTGGAACACTTAGAGGTGTTTCCCTTTACTTTAGTACTTTTTCTGTTGTACGGAATTCCCATTTATCCATAACTACCCTTCCGCTGTCTGTCCACTTTGCATTTTATCTGATTCTATCTCTGTTGGGCAACATTGGGATTTTGCAAAGCAATGAGACACAATTATCGATGATTTGTCACTGTTCAAGTTAAAGTCATTTACCGGGTAATGTTGTTCTTTGAATAGAGTTAATAATTAGTCATAAAGATCACACTGTGCTTCATCACATTTGATCATTCTCTTCTTTTAGTTGAAAAGTCTCAAACCATTATACGAGTTTAAGTCCCTGAAAGGCCTAAATAAAATAACTTATGAATGAAAAACAGTAAAATTGTCTTGTCATCATGAAACCAGAATTCAACCTCATCCTCCTAAAGTCCTGTACAACATCACTCCTCCGCCATCTTTGCCCAAATCATGTTTCTTTGTGCGGCTGCTGGATATGCAATATCGAGAATTGTTATCAAACAGTATTGAAGGTTATCTTTAAACGTCTATGATCGTTTCAGGTGCACACATTTCTTCCATCGCTTAGAATATACTGACAAATCACCCAACACTCATTTTAGATTTAGAGGGAGGGTTTGATAATAATGTCACAATGAAAAACAATTAATTTGATTATTAAAGACAAAAAGCTACATATTTACCGTAAAAATACATTGGCAGTCAATAATTAGGTGTTTTTACAGAAATGAATAATAAATATATTGGAAAAATGTATATGTTTTACTTAATTCAGCCAGGTAAAGTCTCATTAAGACTAAATTACTTTTTAATGGATGGCAGCATTAAACCAAAAGTGACTACGAAACATAAAAAGGCTAAGACTTTTGTGACGAAGATGTATACAATCTGAAAAGAAACAGAGATGGGGAAGGTTTTGGATTTAAAGGAGAACAAGGTCAGGAAACAATTGTCCAATAATTTTCAGATAACACCATTAATTGCAAAATCCAAGTAACATCCGAAAAAAAAAAATTGCGAAAATATGCAGAAAATGTGGTTATTGTACTTGCAAATACAATTACAGAGGCCCAACACAAAAATGCTAGCTTGTGTATCGCTAGATTTATTTAAATTACACGATATTCTGTAAATTGCTCAAAATTGCTCAAAATGTACACCTTATATATTTAAATACATATATAACAAAACTAATAAATGGACATATTTAACATATAAAAGTCAAGTTGTGTAATTATCATGAGTCAGCGGACAGTCAGTTACCTTTATGGGAAACCCCTCTTGCTTTTGCACTGACTCTGTCCTTCTCTGTGTGTGTTTGTGTGTTTGTGTGTGTGTGTGTGTGTGTGTGTGTGTGTGTGTGTGTGTGTGTGTGTGTGTGTGTGTGTGTGTGTGTGTGTGTGTGTGTGTGTTTCTTGTGTGTGTGTGTGTGTGTGTGTGTGTGTGTGTGTGTGTGTGTGTGTGTGTGTGTGTGTGTGTGTGTGTGTGTGTGTGTGTGTGTGTGTGTGTGTGTGTACTCTGCATATTGCCATGTGATTTCATGACTTCTGTTGGTTAGTAGTTGAGATGCTTCTGCCCAGTCTTCAGTTGTGACATGATGTGCGTGTGAGAGCTAGTCTGCGATAAGGTCAAACATATTTTTTTGCATAACTCATGTACAGCTTTTAGTCTGCACACTTCTTCCCTGTACACAACTCATAATTAAACACAGCATGATGTGTCCAGAGAAACTACTGATAAACCGACGTCACGCTCAAACATTTTTCACAGAATTAGGGAGTCATGAAAGTGAAAATATTTCATGTTTATTTGTGCTGCAATGTTTAGAGTATTACCAATCATTGCCCGCAATGGGAGTCAATAAATAATAACCTGAAAGATGGATGAGTGGGTTTTACTGAATGGTGCAAAGAATAAGAATATATTATGAAATGTAAGTAGGTGTGTGTTTTATTTTAATTTGAATGTATGCTTTTCTAATGAGGCAATTATGCTGAAATTAATTGTACAATTTTAGGTAATCCTTAACAAAATGTATTGATCCACTGGAGGCTTCATGTCAGCCAGTAAATGATCAGTGTACACTCAAACCAGATATAAGAGTCAGCGATATTTGTTGCACTGCTGATTCTGATCAGTGGGGCAAAAGCTGAATCATTCAAACCTTATCTTACATAATTCACTCTTCCGATTGCTGAGTAACAGTCACAGGAACATCGTCTGGTGTGGTGACGATCTTGTCATGGCCCCTTACCTACTAGTTTCTGATGTTGCCACTAACCGGTGATCTGAGTCTGCAGTCAGCAATTACTGTTGCACATTACCTGAAACGTGCTGATATCATATCCAGTCAATTCAGCCCCTGATGGAACATGCATCACAGTGGAACGCCAGACTACATTGATTTGAAATAAATACATTTTGAAGAATTGTAGCCAATTGCATGACCCTCTTAGCTTTGAGTCTTTGAGTCTTTGCACAATACATGAGCTTCACGATGTAGCGTAGTTTTGTTTTCGTCACGTTTCTTTTATTTTACTGTGCATATTAGTTGCCTGCATAGTGTTGTATATGTGCATTTAGGGGAAATCTATAAGTTTTTACAAAATAGATTCACCACATTACTCTTTCACTTTCACTCTGGTCGACTCTGTATGTGTGTAGCATTCAACCCTCAGAAGTCTTTCTGTTTTTGTTTTTGTCAAGCAATGATTGTAATGCAAACATAAATAATAGTAGTAGTGTGCTAAAGGGTTTACAGTTATATAATAAGGCTACAAAAAAAAAATGACACTATGATACATGTGTCAACGTCAAAGACTCCAATCCAACTGCACAATTTCATATTTCTAAGTGGGTGTTGTATGACAGCTAATATGTGGGTGGGCCAGGTGCCAATTAAGAGGATTGTGTGCAATGGGAAGGAAGCTTGGAAATTCATCTATGTTTCTTGTGAGTGACCCCTCATGGATTTCCTATGAATTCTTTAGTCATTTTGACTTCCTTATTGCATCACCCTCAGGGTCAATGTGAGCTTCCGCCCTGTTGCGTATTATTTCAAAAGAGCTGAGCATGCAACATTAGGTGGATGTGTTGCTGTAACCTGAAAAATGAAAAAGCTCTGACCTGCTGAGCAAGCCTCTTTCTGGGAGGAGATGAAACTTCGAAATTCCCACAGTACCCGTTATTCAGCTTGACATGGATATTCTCAGTACATCAGATTTAATCGACCTAAACTCCAGATTTACCCGGTGATGGATTGGCTGCAGTGTGATGCTTCCAAAAGTACGACACCAAATTTTCCATACTGTAATTGTGCACAGTAGGGTGGAAATGCGTAAGCACATGCGTACATGGCTATTTGCATAATGTACCTGAAATGGTGTTAACCGCACTTATGTAAGCACTGCTCATTGTGACAGCTCACATTTTCCCATGGTGTTCAATCATGTAAGTGCTGAATTAGTGAAAGTAAAAAAATAACACTGCAATTTGAGTGATGATTCACAGTTTCATTGATCTTTGGTTGGATGTGAAGCAAGATAGTGGCTATTAAGAGGTCAGAAAGGGATATGTAATCATTGAGTTGAATCACCGTGCTTCTGCTGCTGATGCTGCAGCAGTGTTGCATCAACTCACCTGTAAAGGATAAAGTAATGTTCACTCTTACCACAAGAGGGAAGTAATGTGGAGCTGTCATTACTTGTGATTCGCTCTTTGTCGATCTACTGGAGGTATTTAAAGGTCCCCTATTATACTCTTTTTCATCAATATGTTATAGTTCTTAGTTATACACAAAACATGTATCTGAAGTGTTTGGCTCGAAATACTTCAGAAGTTTAAAAAAGTGCTCTTTTTTGTTGACTCACTAGCACCCTCTGCAGTCCACTTTAATGCTGTCTATATCTATCTATCCATCTATCTATCTATCTATCTATCTATCTATCTATCTATCTATCTATCTATCTATCTATCTATCTATCTATCTATCTATCCATATAGTAATGCAGAGCAGACATCTTGTCTTTGTCTTGAAAGAAAACGTAACTCAGTAGATAAGATTATATTTTTTTATTGAAGTCTTAATAAAACCAATGTTTAAATGAAAAAATAGCACATTATTTCTTAATCATGCATAATAACCTTGCAGCACAGTAGAAGCACACATACAATACCTTAACAGCTCTATATACAAAATAAATTTAAATTCACATACATTAATGTTCACGTTACATTAATGTAAAATATAAATATTGTATAAAAAACGGTCCACATCTCAGTGGCTGACATAGACTTTAAGTTAATTCAAGTACAACATAGAGAAATGTACAATGGCAAAAAAAGTGCATTTTGGTGTTAGCGTGGGGATTCATCAGCTCTCTGTGACGTCAGTGTGGATTTTGCTGAGCTTCTGTCTGATTATGCTCGTGTTTTCAGGACGAGTCCCTCCATCCACTCCAGCACAGTGTCCAGTTCTCCCACAGCCTTCTTCGCCGCCTGGCTTATTTCCAGCTGTTCAATGGAAAGAGAGAAAGCAGAGAGAGAACCGTGGATTTAGTGATAAGTATTAATGTATAGAATTTTAAATTGTGTTTGTATGGAGTTGGGTCTTTCATATTTTGTATTAACTCATTTAATTAATTAATCTGCAGTGATCATCTTAGCAAAATGAACCTTTCTTATTTTTCCACGCACGCATACCTATTGCTGTATACCATGACATGCTTCAAGGAAAATGCATATTAAGGTGGATACTGCTGTATATGTTTAGAAAAGGTTCTTATAAATCCTCGATATTGCATTAATTTTTTTCAAAAATGAAAAGATCTTGCCATAACATTTGAAACCTCTTGAGCTTAACTAAAAGTTATAGAATATTTGAGACCCAATCACAGCATTTAGGTCTAACTCTGCAGTCTACTGTTCAAATATTATAGTAATAGTGTCTTAATACTTTCAGTATATTACATACCTTGATAAACTCAGCATGCACAGTGTCAATTTTTCTCTGCGTGTCCTCGACACATTGGCAATGCTGCAAAAAACAAAGCATCATTGTTAGTCATTAAATTAATTCAATCCTTTTAATGTATTTCATCATTGAAGTTGTTGAAAAGCTAACGTACACATTTATGTATCTCTCTTCTGATGCTGACAAAGGAGTTGGCCAGAGCGCTGGTGTGGCGTTGCTGCTGGGGCTGAGAAGAGGCGTAGTTACTGAACACTCTCTCCACGTAGAAACGCAGCACGAGACGCAGCAAACAGCACTTCTGACCGTCCTGATAGAGACACATAAAGATCACAGCAGCTGTTAATACTCATATACTGTCTCTAAAGCCTTTATCAGTCTGTGGCTCAGGGCAGAGAAATACTTGTAAAACCGGAAATTAGGATAGAATGAACTGCATGGTTAAAGACCCACCTGAACTTGTTTCATCAACGATTTGCTCAGAAGTCTTACTCCGATCTCACTGTCTCCTTCTATCTGTAATGCAAATATCACAAAGAATAAGAGACAATCTCTCTCCACTTAAAGGTGTCATCAAAAATCAGGTGAGGTAAAGTGAAAGACTCTCTGCATTTCAAGCTGCATATATCAGCTGCATCTGTTCATTTATATTATTCATTTTGAGCTAGTGGTTTTAAGAGTGGGTGGGTGTGTGTGAATTAAACTCACCGCATTAGATCGGATGTCAGTGTAATGGGTTCGCAGCTCGGTTGTGTGAACACTGACAGAGCAGCTGTTCAGGTTGAGGGTCCGGCTCTCCACAGGTTCACCCAGACAGCTGAGCAGGAGGAGCAGGCAGAGAGAGCGGGCGAGCAGCATCTTCATCATTCTGATTGTCTGGAGGGGGAGCTAACAGAGACATTTTGTTCGTTAAAATCACCTCCAGGTAAATTACTGGTGGGGATCAAGTATAATTGATTATTCTGTTCAAAATGTTTACATCAGTAAAGTAATCAGCAAACAAATTCATCACAACTTCCGGTAACACTTTATATTAAGGTATTTTATTAGTCATTATAAAACACTTATTAATGCCTTATATCGTATAGTAATGAAACGTAAAATGGCATTTAACTGTCAAGGTATTTTGCTGGTGAGAGATTTGAGTTGCTCAAGCGTGTAGAAGCTAGTAAGCCTGCTATTTGATTTGTTTTAGATAGGCGCAACATGTTTCATATGCAGACCTTATTTTCCTGTTCCATGTTAAAATAAACCATTTTCAGTGGTACCGCTGAGAAAGAGTAATTTCTTTGGTCATGGAAAATTAGGTAAAGGTCCTGGAGAAGTCATTGAACAGTCATTGAAAATCATTGGTGAAAAAGTATAAGAACCCTGT
>NW_011364162.1:11273-58508 GCF_000735185.1 Notothenia coriiceps | reverse complement strand
GAATATTACTGCCAAAAGTTACGTGACTGGCACTAATATTCCCCCGTGGTTGTGCTCAGGATTTTCTCACAAATGTAATATTCCGTGACTTGAGAAGAAAAACTGTTGAACTTGTAAAACCTATGCTGAATTTGTCTCATGATTTGTTAGAAAAATGTAATGTGTTTGTTTGATAGATACGTTTTTTTATTTGCAAAACTAAATGCATTAGTTTGTAGATGGTTTTTCGTATTTGCAAACCACTCTGTGTTTGTTAGTGAATCACAAGGCATTTGTAAAACTTGTATTGGTTATGAACAAGACTTCACTTTAAAATAGGGAACATATTCTTAGATAGAAATACCTAATTTTGAGTTATTTAGACACAATTAACACTTATAGTTTCATGTCTTGTTACATAAGAATAGATCATATTTGTTAAGTGTTATGATGGGAGAATTACTATTCTTGTAGTACTACTGCCTTATTTGGCCCATATTGAGCAGAGCATATTAAGACCAAAGCTCATGTACAACAACTTCCTTGCTTGCAATAAATAAGAACTAATTAGAGGGTTATTGAGGAAAAACTCTTAACTAATGGCTTATTACTTGTAGAATATGGTCATGTAGAATAAGGCATTAATAAGTGTTTTATAATGACTAATCAAGAGCCAATATACTGCTAATATGCATGTTAATTAACAACTAGTTGATGGTTAATTTCTGTACCTTAATATAAAGTGTTACCCAACTTCCTTAAGCCCAAGGTGATGGATAATTCTTGTTTTGTGTTTTCTCTGATGCTGATTTTGCAGTTAAAAAAAAGATATAACAAATATAAAAATGCCACAAATCCACACATTTAAGAAGAAAACAATTGTCATTTTTGTTGTATGATAGCAAATAAATGATACAAATATTTTCTAATATTTCAGCACTTTAGTAAAGCATTCATGTAACTATTCAGTGTACATTAAATGCATGTGAAATACACCTTAAAGTTACATGGTATACTATTAGCATACAATCTCTCATCTATTCATCCTTTGGAGTTCAGGTACCCTCGGGCAACACCATCACCAGCACCCTGTGTTTCAGACTCACCTGTGTGTGTGTTTCTCAGAGGAAGAGTCCTGGGAGTGAGGTGCCTCTGTGACTCCATCCTGTCTCCTCTTATAGTGGAGTGAGGGGGATTTTTTAGCAGGTACAGCACAGGTTGAACACACAAACGGACAAATTGGTTTACAGGATGAGGAAGTATGTTGCAATTAAAGGAACTGATGGCTCAATACCTGTTTGGAAGAAAGGGTAAGGAACCATTTCCTCCTCCCTGATGTGTGATCATTGTAGAGGAACACATCAGTGATGCAATAGTTGAATGAGCAATTCAGAATTTCCGAGTGTCGTCATTACTCTGCAGCTTTTAATTATTCGGCTGTATAAAAGTACACACAGCATAATTTGGGTAAATCTCAAAATCTTTTAAAATGTGTTCATCTTTTAATTAAGGGTGCAAGATGGGTGGAATTTGCACCAAACAGCTTTTTTGACCTCATAGACCTCTGACTGATCACCATGTCTGCTCTCAAATGTAGATACATGTTCCGCTACTGAATGTTTAACTTCCTTCAGTGCGGTGTCAGACATACTTCTACTCGTTTTCCTCGAGGAGCACACGCCTGTCAGACAAGTCCTGATCAGAAACACCTACCGGACCTGCTTACCTGCTTATCTGAGGCCTGTTCAATTTCCTTGCATAATGATGTGCAGGGAACTCCAATTCAAGACAGGACTAACCACTGTTCAAGGAAAATATATTAATATAATAGCAAAAGGAAGTGAAAAAATTCCAGTTTACATATGACAGGTGCATGTCAGAGCAATGTTAAAATGTTAAAAATAGCTACCAGCTCTTCCCCACTCAGGAATGCTTAGTGCTTTTTTCTAACCACTAGAGGTTGACACAAAGCTTTTTTAAACTCTTCTAATTATCCAGTTCCCAAGTGTCAGCACTGCTTTAACAGCTGTTGAGTACATCACCTAGTGGTCTAAGGTATTTCTGTGATACACTTTTACTACCTCAAAACAAAGTATATGTTACATTTCTTTCAGATTGAGTCACAGTGGCTCTTTACAGTCCAAATGTATTACTGTTATAAAAAAGCAACAGAAACATGTTTGAACTAAGCTCTGAACTAAGTAACAACAACTCCTCCAGTACAGTAGAGTACAGTAATCCTTTTACCACCCCTTATTGGATGATGACCCCAACGTTGGGAACCATTTTGTTTAGCTTATAATGTCATCTAACTAAGTTGTAATATGCTTTTCAATATATTTGATTGATTCATTTGTTAAGTATGTAGGATTCCTGCACCATTTGGCCATTAACCCAAATGGGAATAAAACACATTGGGCATCTATAGCAATTAGGGTTTCCACATGAGCAATTTTAAAATACAAAAGGAACATTATGTATGCCATAATTATGCAGTCTCTGTATTTACCTGCTTTATTCCAAGTTTGACGACCACTACTTTTACCTTAACCATAAAATTAAGAAGAATATACTCATTTTGTATCACTAACTTTCCAAAGATACTGTGGCATAGGTTATGTTGGTTTCTTCTGATGGAGAGATTTCCGTGGACCACATTGGTGGAAGATGTATTGTACAATACTTTAGTCGAAGTAGCAATACTTACGTATTTAAATCTTCTGTTACAAGATAAAGTCCTGCATATTACTTTGACATTCTACAGTAAAAATACATAATTAATAGCAACACAATATAATTAAAGAACCAAAAGGAAAGTACTCTGAGCAGAATGGCCCTCTACAGATTAATATCACTGTTCTAAGTATTGATGTCCTAATATACATCATTGATAATATTGGAGCTTTATTACTTTTTTACTGCTAGTTAACTTAATGTTAATGTTCCTCCACTAGTATACAGGATGGGAAGATGATCTTTATCCCTAAAAAGCAGACACGATCAATTGATCAAAGAAAAAAACTTTTATTTTCCATTATTTGTACAAAGCTTATTTATACAAAAGAATAATATACAGTAGACTAAGAACAAAAAAGGAATAAAAAGACATTTTTACATGGAGCACCTTGAAAATCACAGGAACATTTGAGACAGTTTCAACTACATGGTAGTTGTGTTTTAATCTTTTTTTTTTCTGACATTCACTGCAGTTTTGTTTGTTACCCTTTTGGTAGCTTTATTTTGCTAGTGAACATAACTATTTGTGTAGCATGTCTGTCAATGTACCTGCCCTTTCAGGCTTTACTCATTCCACGTTGTATTTCTATAAACAAAACATTTATCTATCAAAGCTTTACAGTTTTTCTTTTATTTCTTCCACTTCCATAAACACAGTTGGTTATACCTGGTTTTAGCCGAACATGCTTTGCCTTTACTTCCGTTTGCACACAGTGACTCATGTGAAGCCCTAAGGCAGCGTTCTCCTAAATGACAATAGAGTGGAGGTGTCTGAAGCACATGATGACATCCAGAGGGATCGGGGGGCTCAGGTGATTCCCGTCCAATCGCAGGTACCTGACACAAAAACAACAACAACAACAACAGGTGTTTAACATGCCACAGTGACAAACACATTTTAAAACTCATTATTTCCTGACATCATTATGTTGTTCCTAGATTTTTCCTTTCAAATGGTGCCACTGGTAAAATGCTATTTTTGTGTAATGCCAAGTTGTGACGTACCTTAGTCTGGGCCCCATGCTGTGATCACTGGGGTCGGCCTCCAGGCTGTATGGACAGATCTGTGTGCCATTGATGCCTGCGGAAAACACAATCATACATTTCTTTAAATGTTTCCTTTAGCAAGAACAAGACAAACTGCTCAATAAATACAAGGATTTCTCTTGTATTAGACACTATCTAATCATGACAATTTATTCAACACTTTTAAAAGTCCAAATGGCTTTAAAACAAGAAACAACATAAAAAAAACATAAATCATTTAAGTAATACAATAATGTCATGCATTATAGCACTATTAAAACAAATAAGGATGAATGCAGAGAAGAAGAAAAAGGAGAAATGACCTAAAATGATGCATCGCCTCACATTAAGATTTAGTTCGGAAAAGTCGAAACCTGTTAGTGACGCTGCAGCCTGAGGCAAAGATTTGTGGCAATGTGAGCAAAAACCTGTTGAACTTTACTCTGAACAGGGAAATACTCTTTAGAAGCTGCCGAAAAAGTACTTTTCTTGGTGAAATAGGAATATGAACTTTAACCAGTGTGTGCCGAAATGTTTAAAGTGGCAATATTAGAGACTCTTTTTATAAATTAGATCTCGATTTTGGTGTTCATCTTACCTCAAACATTAGGATCAACCATCATCATGTTCTAACAGACTTCATACTGATTAAACTACAGGAAAGGTTACAGATGAATAAAATTCATTAGGATTAGACAAATACAAGGTAAAAGCTACATTATATTTATTGGGCCACTGGGAGGCAGAACAACTCAAATACGTTGACAGAACCACATTATGACCTCATTTCATTTAATTTCAAACCTTTATTTAATCAGATTGGCCCCATTGAGATCATAGATCTCTTTTTCAAGGGAGACCTGCAGCATATAAGTTCCACATCAAACATAAAACAATAAAGGACATCATACATTATATTTACAGGATACATTTACAGTTATAGACATTTACAAGTGCCCATAGTATCAACGAGCATTTTATTTAGCCTAGCTTTAAAAACATGCAGAGGAATGAGATTGCTCAGTTTCAATTCTTGCTGAAGATTGTTCCAAGCAAGTGGAGCTGCGCACATAAAAGCTGTCTTACCTAAGACAGTCCTTGCTCTTGGCACATCTAACAATACTACATCATGCGATCTCAGACAATAGCTGCTTGCAACTCTCTGTGTTATCAGAGAGCAGATATAATATGGGAGTTTACCAAACAAAGCTTTATAAATAAACGTGTACCAATGACTGAGCCTCTTTACAGTAAGTGATGGCAAACCTGCCTTGGCATACAGGGTACAGTGATGTGCCAATTTGTGACAAACCTCAGTGCGCTGTGATAGGCGGCATCTAACTTGTTCAGGCAATAGGCAGGTGCATTCATATAGACCAGTTCACCATAGTCCAGCACAGGTAAAAAGGTCACAGTGACTATAGCCTTTTCCTGGCCTCAAGCGAGAAGCAGGACTTGTTTCTAAAAAAGAAACCTAGTCTGACCCTCAGCTTTTTAAGCAGGTTATTGACANCCGGATATGCCAATACTGAGTAGCCTCTGCTTCAAGATGCGATGATCGACGGTATCAAACGCTTTGGACAGGTCAATAAATAGAGCTGCACAACTCTGCTTATTATCTAAAATACTCGTAATGTCATTCACCACTTTCATTGTGGCAGTGATGGTGCTATGTTGCTTTCTGAAGCCTGACTGATGTTAGACAGGATATAATTTTTACATAAAAACTCCTTTACTTGTTCACTCACTAGGCGTTCAAGCACCTTCGCCAGAACGTATCATTTTGAGATTGGCCTATAGTTATTTAAAATAGTTGCCTCCCCTCCTTTTAGCAAAGGCAAGACATAAGCTGACTTCCATATTTTTGGAATTGCATTTGTGCTGAGGGAGAGGTTAAAAAGAGAAGTGAGAGGAGGAGCAATAAAATCTGCAGCTATCTTTAAAAAGCAAGGTTCTACGTTGTCCGGGCCAGCCGGTTTCTTAGGATCTGGCTTGGTTAAGGCTTCATGAACAACATTAACAGTAAAAGGAGTAAAACTGAAAGGGTTTTCCAGACCACATTGTTCAGAGTCACGGATTGGGGTGTTCACAGAAGCAGAGTTAGAAACAGAATCAAATAGAGAACCACAGGACACAAAATGCTTATTAAAGCAATTTAACATAGTAGCCCTGTCCGATATAGTGCCAGATGCTGTGGTAAGGCACGGAGGTAGCTCATTACGGATCTCACCGGTGGATATCGATTTTATGGCTTTCCAACATTTCCTAGGATTATTTAGGTTTTCTGTGGTAACTGACAAATAGTAGGCCTACTTCGACTTAGCACCTTTGACATGTGAAGTGAAGCTATTCCTTAGCTGCCTAAAACGCAGCCATTCTACCTAATAAACTTTTAAGAATGCTAGGTAGGCAAAAACACATTTCTACATGTATCAGTGTAATTTAATAGAAATCGATTTGAAAAGCCAAAATCAAAGCTGCTTTAATTTATTATTGGCCACTTGGGGGCAGCAGAGCATTTTGTAAACACAATATTCACACATCACCCCTTTGATGTTCTTGAAATCGTTGCCTTTTTACCAGTTTAATTTTTTTTCTTCATTTGTATGCTTCATTTAGTTGACAACAACTCAATGTTAAGGTTGACGTGAAGTCATTACGTTTATTGTTATCTTTAATAATTTGTTTTATTTTTATTTTAGTCTTGGTTTCTGTCTGTCTGTCTTTTTTTTAAAGTCATCAGATCATATTGAACTTAAGTCAATACGTTCTTTTCTCATCACAGTTAGTGTTCAAAGTCATTGTGCCTTCTTTTCATCGTCTTGTCTTAGTCATGGAATAAAAGAGATTATATGTAACAACACTAACTATTGTTGCCATTTACTCTCCTGCTATTTACACATCACAGGGACACATAACAATTGCATTAGAAATGTGTTTCTGGTGACATACAAAATGTGTCATATTATTTCAGGACCGTTTTTTTCCCACCAAATTCTGAAAAAAAATCTGGGTCTTGATAATTGCTCTTCTGTTCTCAACAGCAAGACTTTTTCAGCATTTTAATGACCTGCATTGGGTACCATTTATCCTATTTGACTAAAAACAGCTGATGCCACTTGAAATGATGATGATATGTTAGGGTGAAAGCTTTAAACCAAAACAATGAGTATTAAAACAAGCGTTTTTCACTGCATGTCGGTAGCCCTTTGATCCATTGTTATAAAAATATTGATCAGTGCAGCTACTAAAGGTCTCGTAAAGATGAGTGTTGTTGCCATGTATTATCTAAAAATCAGTATAACAAAAACACATTTCTGCTACCTCTTACAAATCTTCAAGATGACGCAGATTGCTGCTGTGATAACTTACTCTCGATGCTGTTGTGGTCGAGGTGCAGATGCTCCAGGTGCCCGTTGAAGAGAGGAACAGAAGCGAGCTGGTTGTGGGACAGTTGCAGGTCCAGCAGGGAGGTTATGTTGAACACAGTCTTGGGAAGTCCCTTATCACTCAGCTGGTTGTAGTTCAGCCTCACAAATGCCAGGTGCTTGAATCCATCAAAGTAGTCCCTGAACAACAATGAGAAGAACCAATGTAAACCATCCAACCAGTGTTCATTAATGCTGCATTATGTGTATGCAGGTGTGTTCATGTGACATCATGTGCACTGTATACTTGCTTTGGTACGTCATCTATGCGGTTCTTGTCCAGGAAAAGCTGTATGAGGCTACTAGGTACGCCAGCTGGCATCTTTTTCAGGATGTTGTGGGCCAGATTAAGCTGCACGAGGCTCTTCAGGTCCTTAAATGTGTTCTTTCCTATGCCACTGTCACTCAGCTGGAAGAGAAGAACTCATTCATGTTTGCTTCAGAAATGCAATCACATTGTTGACCCTGCTCAAACCTTAACAGGAGAGTGCAGTAACATGGTATTAAAGGTACTGTTAAAGTATGTTTTACCTGGTTGTGGTACAGGTCAAGCAGAGTCAGGTTTCCCATGTGGCTGAAAGAGCCTGCAGGGATCTTAGTAATGCGATTCCTACCGAGGCGGAGTTGTTCGAGGCTTGCAGGGAGACCAGAAGGGACCTCTTTCAGGTGGTTACGCTGTACATAGAGGTAGAGCAGTGCTGGGACCTTCTCAAACACCTTGAATAGAAATAGAGACAGATCACATTTTAAGCTGGTTTCTTATTGTTTTGAAATCATGAAATTGTTAAATCAAGGAAACGTTCTGACATTTTTGTCTATTCGATGAATGCGGTTATTCGCCAGGTTGACCCAGCGGATCTCCGTGGCGTTGATGAACGGCTCTGCTGTCACTTCTGAGATGTAGTTGTTCTGCAGGTACAGATATTGGGTTCGAGGTGGGATGACAGGGATGTTGCGGATGTTGTGGTTCTCGCAGTTGAGAGCATTTGGATAGCTCGGGGAGCATGAGCACTCTCGGGGGCAGTCGACGTACATAGAGGGGAGGCCCAGGATCACAGGGGGGAAGTCTGTAGGCTCCTGGGGCTCTGGCTGCGCCGGCTCTGCAGGCTTGGGGACAGAAGGCCTCCTGGGGATGCCGGGGCGCCTGGTGGGTTTCCTTATAGGTTTCTTTGTAGGTGTCACGGTTAACACTGCCCCGAGAAGGAGGAAAAGAGTCAATGCAGAGAAGAGTCCCGTGCCGGCCTTCATCGTCCTGTGAAAGACGAAACAGTGGTTGTTGATTTGTTGACTCAACTTTATGTACTGTGACATGGGTTGAGAGGGATGGAAAACAGCTACCCCACAACACAAAGAAGCCGTCATTTTGGTTTTGTTGGTTTGCCAATACGGTCAGCTCATCCCACCCACACAGAAAGTTTTACATCAAGTTCATCGCTCCTTTTTGTATTACTTGCTCTGTGTGCGAGCTCTATGGAAGTGCTGCCTCTGAAGGGTACACAGCTTGCTTCCTTGATTAGCAGAGATTTAGAGGCTCACTGTCTGCAGGTCTCTGATTACACTGAAAACGTATTCAGGAAAGTCTGTGTATTCGTCTTTTGAGAGATCCTATTTTAAAATATTTCTGCCGCAAGTTGAAAGAAACACATTCCAAAGTCCAACAGATTTGTGTCCAGCCTGAGTTGAGATATTTTTCAGCGGTGAGCCGGCCAAGTATCTAGAGAAAAAACAGGTTACATAAAGCAGTTTCCTTTGGATCCTAGCCATGACACTGAGTGTAAGCCAGTTGAGCCTGTTGTACTGTAAATCAATATGATCAGCAGTCTGCTAACTGAATTACTGCACCTTTTTCAAACTCTTACATAACAGGAAATGACGTTATTTCTGACTTCTGTGTCTTTGTTTACAAGAGAGCATTCTTGTTGCTTTCATACAATCTTCTACAATCTAGTTTCCTGAGTAAGAAAAGTACGTGAATCATTGGTTATTTTCATAATGTCAAAGTCGAAAGTCACGTACATTCATATGTAGTTCCAGTTTAAATACATGTGTGAATGAGGATTTTTGGCTTGCAAATACAAGTGAAACAGAGTCAATAAGAAAGTACTGTAGGCAGTGATTTGTTTAATTTGATTAAATCCAAGAGGAGGGGTAAACACCGAACAGGAAATTAGTGCTTATGAGGGAGAGGAATGGAAAGGTTTTGGGATAAAGGCTCTATTGTCAGCACTTTTCTAGAGGGGAAAACTGCAGGTCTGGTAGGTCAAGGCTCTTTGACCCAAGAGAGGTCCAAAGGAAACTAAATCCCAATGAGACTCTGATGGAGGCAACATTTATCTTTTAAACCATTTTAAAAACAAAAGTGTTACAAGAGGTTTAGAACTGACATGCATTTTAATGGTATCTTTTTAGATTCAAGTTTTCAGTATTCTTAAAAAAGGGTAAATCTATTTGTTTGGATTTTGTATTTTCATCCAAGACACATATAAGACACACAGTGTATAGGTGTTTCGTGACTTGGTTAAATGATCATACTTGTGTGTGTACTATGTATCTTCAGGCCGAGATACTGACACTCTTATATGTTTGGAAATAAATTCATCCTTGAAAGTGGGCGATATGCTCTTAATCCTCTAGTTTTACATTTTTGGGAATGCATATACACATTTGTTTCTTTACACTGTGCATTGTTCTCGATCAGTATAAGCCTGCTGTAAATAATCAGCACACAGCTGTCTAAATACATTTGTTCTCCCAACAAATACACCATCAGTTTCCAATGCCTTTGCTCCAGTTCGGTAAGCCGCCGGCCAATTAGATAAACATCTCATATGAATCACAGGGCAGGAAGGAGGCTCAGAGCCATAATCCCTCTCAGCCAACCAGAGCCTCGTTGAAAACCAGAACCAGCTCTCCTTCCCCTGCTGTCGTCGTGATCAGTAGTCTGGTACAATAAAGACTTGAAGTCAGAGATGGCTCACTCATTAATTTGACAATCTCTATAAGCAAATCTGATCAGTGTGATAAGTACACAGTGATAAAGAGCTCATCATACATTTACAATTACAGATAACCTCAATTAATGAATCCCTAACAACAAATAGCCATTGAATATTTACTTTAAAACCTTCAACATTTCTGTCACATGTTTGGGATCCTCCTCTGTGTCCTTGAGCTTCTATATAACAGCTGTGCAGCAGATGAAGTTAATCCAGATGTCATGGAAATGCAGGAACACGGTCAGGAACACATATTTACATTTGTACAAACAGCTGTCACAGACTTGTAGAATTACACTGTTGATAAATTACCCATCGCTATCTGCTGATGATAGTGTGTCACGATCAAAAGCTCCAGAACAGCTGCTAATTGGACCGATTGGTGGGAATGTTTTCTCTGTTTCCGGGGTCAACAATGCATTTCAAACCTTGTGTACAATTCAGTATCTCATCATAAATGACTTCCAATCAACATTAACACTAACCGTCACTCAGAGTCAGAATTATCTTATAATTGAAGAGTTCTTGATTTGACTGTTAACATCTCAGACCAATATATTAATACTATTATTAGTAACAGAACAGTAGTACATTTTAATTTCTGCAAGTTTTTCATTACATTTAGCCCCATAAACAAGTGCCCTAGTGCTCCATACACATGAGAAGACCATGTGTATCAGGAGATTAAAAAAACAGCAACATTTCCAATTCATTTTTTTCTTCTGTTGGCAGAACACTCACTGTCCTTCCTGATCTGAAAACGCTCATCATTGTTTAGTCAGACCAATAGAATAACAAGAGCCACGTCAGCTGAATACAGAGATGTGACTTAGATATTGGAAAAGCTAAAAACTAAAATATAAACTCTCCAAATAACATAGATTGATCTTCTGACACCGTTTGTTCTTCTCTATGTATCTTAAACTTCCGTCCCCTCCTGTTGTGGCAGCAGCAGATGCAGAGCATTTGTATCACCTTTTTGCCAAAATAATAATCTCCTGTG
This sequence comes from Notothenia coriiceps, assembly GCF_000735185.1. Taxonomy (NCBI): domain Eukaryota; kingdom Metazoa; phylum Chordata; class Actinopteri; order Perciformes; family Nototheniidae; genus Notothenia; species Notothenia coriiceps. The sequence goes on along the minus strand of NW_011364162.1, from coordinate 47,340 downwards.
GGTGGGGCTGTCCTGCAGTGGCTGTGCAAAGGTTTGATCTACATTAAAGGTATGACAGTGGGTGTGTGGTGAATGAGTTAGAAGGAACACTCATCTGTTAATTTACTTAATTTAAAGTCATTTTAGAGCTCAGAAAGCCAATCTTCAGACTTCTGTTTGTTCTCCTGCCTGACTGGTTGCTATCATTCCTGTTTCTTTGTTTTGAATATCAGCCAAATCCTCCAAGATTATCCTTTGTTTCCCTTTTACATTCCTCACCTTCTCAGAGAGATTTATGAAAGTTCAACCATCTAACAACGCAGTGATTCGAAACAGACATGGATTCAGAAAAATATTGTACATGCCTGAAAATATTTTTCCATCCCACATTTCCAAAATATTTCACTTTTATTTTGGCCAACCCAGGAAGAAAATAACAAGATGGTTTGAATTACAACTTTGCTGCACAGTAGTTTAAGAAAGATCTTGCGGATCCATCTTGTGATCTGCAAAAATCAAGGTTTCTCTCCACCAGCAAAAGTAAGCAAGAGTGCAATTTCATAATCGTAGTCTTCCCTCTTTTATAACTCGTAACTTTGCAGCAGCAGCTGTCCTCACACTGATTGAAAAAGTTGAAATCAAGGTGAGTGCACCGGAGAGGAGAAAACCAGAAATAGAGTCGAAGTGTGCGGCGGCTCCCTGCAGGACAGAGTACCACTTTGTATGGCACAGCGTTTCTATAGAAACACACCAGCATGCTGTGCCAGGATTTCCTCCTAGGTCCAGAAACACACACACACACACACACCCCCAAACACAAACACACACACTGATCTCTCTCTCTCTCTCTCTCTCTCTGTTTCACTCCAAACTCACTTCTGCCTGTATACTAATTTGATAATTATGTCTGATCTAAAGCAGCCCCAGTTGGAAACAATAAATACAAATCCTCACCTGCCTCTGGTACCTGCCCTCTTTGTCAAGTCACAAGTTTTGTCTCTTTTCTTCTCTGCTTCTCTCTCCCTCTTCCTCTGTTTCTCTCTGTGCGTAACCCTCCCCTCCCTCTCTCCCTCTCCCCCTCTCTCTCTCTCTCTCTCTTTTTGGGTGGACAAGTCAGCCTGTTGGTTTTTGTTTCCTGGCTTTTTTCCCTCTGAAGGTCACAGTGGCTCTTTCTCCCCCTCTGCTCCACTCAGAGCCAGTGGGGTTTAATCTTAATTCCTTCAGGAAGACTGCGGGCTCTCTCATGTTTCTGAGCTGTGTCACAGAGTGTGATTATTTTTGTTTTGTTGCTGACTGAGCATGTTTGTCTCAAATAGACACGGGTCCATGTGCACGTTTGCCTTTTTGTTTGTATGAGTCTCGATATGAGAAGTCTTTGAGAAGTGCTGTGAACACTGCACCCCTGTTAGGGAAAGCCCCACAGAGCCCACATCTCTCCTCTGTCTCCCACCCACCCTGCTATTGTTGAGAGGACTGCACTCAGACCGAGCCATGTGGTTTTTATTAGCAGCATCTCTTCGTTCTCATCTCTTTTTTATCAGTTGAATATGCAGGATTTTTTTTTCTCCTTCCAGCATCAGTTAACTCAAACAATCTGATTACCGAGGTCCATCCAGAGTCTCGTTAATGTGTGTGTGTGTGTGTGTGTGTGTGTGTGTGTGTGTGTGTGTGTGTGTGTGTGTGTTTATGTGCAACTGGGGGATAGGGGGTGGCCATGTGTTTGCTGTCCTGCATTCCTATTGAGTGAGCTGCAGCAGAGAGTTAATGAGGCAAACATATGTGAGGAAAAGTTTAAAACACACATGTAAACGTGTGTGCCTCACACTCTTCCTTACACTTTTCCTCACTTTCTTTTTTTCTTTTTAGCGATACTCCCAACTACACTTATGTCTTCACTTCACTCGGTAACCAGGTTAGGCGTATTGAGCTCAGCTGGGCCAAACATCTGGTCTAGACTGGTCCAAAAGAGGAAAGGAAAGTACAGCTTTGTTACAAAAAGATCACTTTCTGAGTGGTTGCTTCTCTGCTACCATTTAAAAGACCATGCAAAAATCCTATTTAATGACTCAGCGCCTCTGATCAACAGTGACCTCATTCCTCTGTAGACTTTTTGGGGGTTTGACTGCAGGGAGGGGTGACATCATTGGAAATAGTTGCTTTTTAATGTCTTAGGATTTGGTTTAATTTTTACTGGATCAAGATCACAAAAGGATTTAAAACAGTGATGTACTGCATATAAAAAACTATTTATTTTTAACGCAGAGGTGATTCTCTCAATGTCACCCACACATTAATGATATCCGGCTACTGCATGTCTGGCAGTGTTAACGGCCCGGTCTGTGGCAGCAGTGCTTTCTCGACCAACGATATTGACACAAAAAAAACACTTCCACTAATAAATGACAGTTTTATTAGGAAATGATGATGGAATTGTACTACATTATCCAGCCTTACAGTGTAGGACACATTACGAGGAGAAGTAACAACCAAATAAAGTGCAGTTTAATGTTTGTCTCCTAGCTAAAAAACCTATTCAAGTGACACAAGTTTCTTTAAAATTAGAGTTAATCCTGGGATTTTAAAAGCCTATATTCTTCAGCTCTTGCACCTCAGAGCGAGATCAAACTTACTACCAGGCATAGGTCTTGGAGTTTAAGGGCTCATGTTTACCCTAAGAAGCAGAGCTATGTGTAAATTGATTAACTGAATTTGTTTTTGTGCATGTAAATGGTCTGCAAAGGCTAACTGCAAAGCTCCCTCCAGAGGGTATTTCTCTCCTATACACTCCACCCCTTGCCTGAAATGCCTCCATTGGACTCCTTTGTCAACTTCGTTAACATAGTGACATCACTATGTAACAATTTCGCTTCGATCTAACACATTGTACGTGATAGGCCAAGGGGCGGAAGGGTGAAAAGAGGTGCTGCAGCACAACTTTTTGAACATTAAAGCATGGAAACATGTCTCAGCAGAAGCACAACATACAAATATGAACCTGAAAATAGGACCCTTTAATTCAATTTATAATCCCAGACCTACATTTTCAGTTTCAAAACAAGCCATCACAACACCGTTGTTTATTTAAATGTTTTTAGAAACCGAGAAGAGAGGCAGAGAGCAGTATGACATACAAAGGTCCCAAGACAAGAATTAAAAACCCAGAGCGTTGAAGAAAATATGGCATGCAATGTAACCAGTGGCTGTAATCCCTCGTTTCCTGTCGGAGGTTTTGGAAACATGTAATATGGTGCAGTTTGTTCCCATTAACTCATAACACGTCCCTGAGTTACCCATTCTGTCCAACGCATTTATGTATTGTTTAAATGAGTAGTACAGCTTATGTAGCTAACATTTGCAAATGAAAAGCTTTGGCTTTGCATGTGAAAAGAGTCACAGGCATTCTAGAGGCTGTACAGAAATCGTTGGATGTTACTGCTTTGTTTTTCAAGGCTAAATTCAACCTGTTGATTCAAGAACAGAGATTTTAAGGAAGAGGTCCTGCTTGGTTTGCAGGAAATCTTTAAACAGTGAACCTCATTTATATTACGTACTGCAGCAGCAGATGTTTTCCGAAATGATTGAGAGAGCTAGGCAGGCTCAGGCTCCGGACCAAAATTACTTGGTGTGTATAATAATCTGAGAACAGTCCCAGAACGGCCTGTTCCGTCTTCTACAGAGCAATTGGATGATTGAACTGTTGGTTTAAAGGAGACGCGAATGAACTTCAGCCAGAAATGATCCCAGGGGATTATTAATGTACTCCTGACAACTTTTCTAACAGTATATGTAGCACTTCTGCAACAACATGAGACAGCGTCCTGTACACAACCTCACTTCTGTGGGCCTCACACACTTTCTCCTCTAAAAGGAAAAGCTCAAATCTAGAGCTTTGGGCTCTCATCTTAGCAATTGTTAGCAATCTTTTATATACTGTACAGTATATTGTTTGCCATCGTTAAGTTTCATGTAACTAAAATGTTTTTGTGTCATGAATAATTTGTATCATCTCATAAAAGATATCATGATAATTGCATACATCATGAATAAAAGTTTGTAATTCACTTAATGTGCGTTTATTAGACAGAAGGATTTCAAAGCATTCAAACAATCTTGGCACATTGATGGCGTTCCTTCACTCTTTCATCTAGCGCAGAAGTGCTGAGAGTTTATTATCTTCTCCCTGAACCTGCCTAACTGTGCATACCACCGGTCATCAGAGGAGACAGGTAGCTGGAAAGCCCTTTCTTTGTGTGTCATTATAACATTGGCAAAACGAAATTCTGTCTTTCTGTGAGCTATAAAACTCTCACTTTATATCTATTCAAACCATGTCTCTGAAAATGCTCCAAAACACACTGAACACCACCAGTGACTGCGGATCCCAAAGGCAGCTGATAAACTGAGCAGTATGACATCATGCTTGAAATCCAAAAAACGGAGAAGTACTTTGTTAAGTAAGCATATTGTTAAACGTGACACCCGAAGAAAACCACCTGGGTAGTGGACATTTCCTAATCAAAGCAAGAAACCAAAACATTATCCAGTTGAGAGAGGCTACTCTCACACGCTGTTTGCAAACACCAGCTCTTTACAATCATCTGTGTGTTCGGGATAACACTGGGAGAAATCACTCCGTTCCAGACTTATCATTATTTTCCAAGATAGATTTAACACATAGTATTTAAAGATAATTTCAAATGTTTAAGATATGTTATTCTCTTTTCTATCCTATAATGTTATAAATGGGCTGATGCGAAACAGTTGATTGAACCCACCCAATATTGGCATTGTTTGTGAGATCATCCAAATGAAGCCAGCTGGTGAAACATGGTTTTTCTAAACTTCCCAAAAGATATGCCTTTTAATTTAAAAAAACAACCAACACTTGACTTGAACTTGTTTCCATATGGTCAAGGCACACTGTTTGACAAACCTGTCATCCCTCTTCCACTTCACATTCACTGATCTGGGGAGGGGTTTGGCTTCATAAAACATTATGATAAAAAGTAATTGTGGCCATATATATGTCAAACTAGTCTAGTAGATTATTTGCGCAGCGGTAAACGTAATAATGCCCAATGAGAATTTTGAATCTCAACAAAAGGCGCTGGTGTCTGAAAACTATATTTACAGGAAATAAACGTATCAGGGCTGCTGTGTTTCCAACGCATATCATTCTTTTGAGGGGCCTAAGGCCAGAATGAAGGTTATATGGAACATAAGTCCATAGGTCTTTGTTTTTCACTGCATATTACATAAAAAGGGAACACTGAAGACGTTTACCCAGATGGAGTCTCTTAGATGAAAATAGAAGCGTAGGTTTACCATGCCCATATGCTTCATGGTATGATGGATGGTAGTGGTGAGGTACAGCTGTGTGTGTGTGTGTGTGTGTGTGTGTGTGTGTGTGTGTGTGTGTGTGTGTGTGTGTGTGTGTGTGTGTGTGTGTGTGTGTGTGTGTGTGTGTGTGTGTGTGTGTGTGTGTGTCCATATTGTTTTGGGTCTGCTGCATGTGTATCAGCTGCTAGTGTATCACATATGAGGCTCTGTGTTGGTACTCGGTTAATGTATGATAGACACTCCACAAGCATACAAACTCTCCTCTCACATGCAACACACATTGTTCAAACACACAACATTCAGTGTGGACCCGAAACTCAGCATCTCTCACCTATATAAATCTGACGAAACCACCAACACTTCAAACCCTACCACTCATTGTTTGGACAGCAAGCTACTAAAAGTGTTATCTGGTTTAAGAAAAAAGACACTACTCTGAGTTAAGTCGCATGATCAGCTGAGAAAATCTCCCAGTTGTTCACAGTGCAGGGACTGTTGGGAAACCCCTGGGGAATGGTGTTGCAAACTTTTCAGCAAATGACAAATGCTGCAGGAATGATAAAAAACAAACCAAATCCTCTGTATCTCTTTAATGCTAGGTCCCAACATGTTGTAAAAACAAACAAAACACTGGAAGATAGAGCAAAGGCTAGATTTGGCATTTGTACCAAAAACATGTTTATTGTTAATTTCCATGGCTAAAGCTAATAGTCTCAAGAACATAAGATTTAGTGAAGATTATGTGTTTCCTGCTGTTTTTCTGAGGCTTATAACTGCGAGTCTGTGGTTCTCCTTATTTAGTGAACTGTCTTCAACAACGAAAGCTGTCATGAGTCAAAGAACGCGAGCCTTCTGTCTTTTGCAACAAAGCATTTTTACCACATTGTATAGAGGTAGAGGAAATACTAGACAGCAGAATCAGCATCTGTGTGTGTGTGTGTGTGTGTGTGTGTGTGTGTGTGTGTGTGTGTGTGTGTGTGTGTGTGTGTGTGTGTGTGTGTGTGTGTGTGTGTTTAATGAGAGAGCTGGAGGACTTGCTTGTAAACAGGCCTTTAAATGAAACTAACAGCTTCCTCAATCATCTAGCCAAAACCACATGTACCAAGTCTGGCATTGGGGATGATTTCTCCGCCAAACAACAAACAGCTGGGAGGTCCCATAGCTGTACGTTATTCCCCCAGTTAGTCAATAAGCCTGTGTAAAGGTTGATGTTATGGGTAATTTGTTGAACACATTTAAAGATGTTGATTTTATAAAACATTCAGGGCATTGAGGCATCATGTATTTGAATTCTCAAAACTAAAAAACAGCACACTATTTCAATAACTAGGCGACAAAACCAGGCAATAATTATATTTTGCTAGCATTTCAATATCAATGTGGCAACATATTAGCTCTTCTGGCCAACATTCGCCGTCTTTAGCACAAAATGGTAGATTTTTGATAACATTAGTGGGCCGATGTAAAAAAAGTGAAACATAAAAACTATCTCTGGAAACAAATCTAAACAGACCATTCACAGGCCTTCAATCATTTATATTTGTGTCCACTTAGGGCAGACCGACAAGCAGTGAATACAACATTGTTGTATTATCCCACACATTTCATGAAACAATCTGAAAACTGTTAACTATTTACAGATTTAGCAGACACTGGAAAACATTCATTAGCAGTCCTGTTTCTGTCCGCCTGATGAGAAGACTCGATATTCAACTTCTTTTAGCTCTGTTTTCATCTCCACCAACTCATGAAGCAAAGAGGGGAACTGCAGCGTCAGTTCATATCTGTCTGTGGGTTCATCACAACAACATATTATCTCCTCAATTGTGAATATAACAAAAGTATTGGTTAGTTGAGTTTTATTTACAAAGTAAACATACATGTCAGCAATTTCTCCCCTAACCAAGGCCTCATTGGTTTTTTTTCTGGGAAAAAAACAAGTTGAGAAGCAATTTTAGAATTATGACCAAAGCTAAAAACAGATCATACACAGCTGTGGATACAATTACAGTGAGAGAGAGTTTGTGCTGATTGGACCAGTTCATATCTTACCTGTGTGTTGTGCTACTGAAGAGTCAGAGGGATGGGAAATGTGATTGGTCCTGAGCTTCTCTATGTTGCTTCATTGCAGATTGTTTTGACTTATGGTTTCCAAAGCAGACTTTAGTTCAGAGGAGAGGAATGGCAGTAGCTTTAATGATTTCACCAGTCAGGGTTTTGTTCAGTTTTTTTAATGCATTGGCAAGTTCCTTGACTATGATGCTTTTTTAGGAATATCTTCAAAAAATAACATAAATTATTGTCTCTTTTACTGTCCAAGTTTTATGAAATAGTAATCATATCATCCTGGAGTTTGAAACCACATTATAATGATTCCACCACAAAAAACTAATTAGAGATGAGAATTTGTTGGGAGACACTAATGGAGGTTAACTGATACAGCATGCGTACTGCCACATATTTCAAATGTTATGTGGTTTGGTTTCAAATAGAGGTTTTGTTGATGCTGATTATTCTTTGGTAAATATCGGATCTCCTGGCTCTATGGATATGAAAAGTAGGAAAGCAGTCTATCTCTGGTTTAAGTGTGCAAGTAAAACTGATTTCAGGCAGTGTGTATTCACACCAAATCAGCTTTTGGGGCGATTAACACATGGTTGTACGGTGGTGTGGGAATGGTAGTTAAATGTTAGTTAACTGCAATAAACTGCATGAAAATGTTGCTATTTATGAGATAGAAGTTGTACACCTGGGTGCTCTCTTTGAGAAAACAGCCCCCCCGACCAAAGAACATGGCATATGCAATACAGGAACAACTTTACTAACTAGTCATTTTTATACTTGGGTAGCGTGATCAGTCATGTTCTGCAGGCCTTTGACACCCTGTAAAAATATGACATATTTCGATTTGGGGCTCACTTCAGTATCGGCGAAGAAATTCAGAGCTGTGGAGAAAATGTTTTCTTGTTAAGTTTGCTGCAAAATGCTACGTTTTCGAGACTGTCCTGCAACGGGGGATAGCTATAGCCAAGCAAGCAGTTTACTAATTTAAATTCCAGCTTCATATTTGAAGATATCAAAGTCGTCACTCTCCTTACACTTTTCAAATGAGCATATTCTCAAAATGTCAAACCATTGTGGTGTTTTGAAGTTTATGGGCTTACTATTACTTGTATTGCCTCTCAGCAGCAACACGGAACAAGTGATCTTTTCATCATGACTACATGTACCCAACAGACTGCCGGCTGGTCGTCATTGGAACAAGCTTACAGAGACTTTTATGGTTAATACTCATCCCTCAAAAGAACCATGGTATTAACTCTGTGGGTCCAGACATAGCAGAAGTCTTAGACCATCAAACACACTTACAGGCTTTACAAGACATGGTGTCACCTGGAAAATATGGGAGTTATTGCACACTGCGCACACACTGCACGCACCCACACACACACACACACACACACACACACACACACACACACACACACACACACACACACACACACACACACACACCAACAATAAGTATTTTCCTAGTTATTAGTAAGTTGAGTGCCTGCACTGCAAGTATTGTCCTTTTGTGTGTCTTTATAGTCAGTTTTAGAACGTTTCAAATGATTTCACTCTCGTAAGCTGATACACATTTGTATTCAGTTTGATTATTTTATCTAAGACTAAGATTACTATGTTAAACAAAGTTGTCAGGCCACTAGAAATGAATTCAAAATTAGTGCATAAAATCACACATTACTCTTTTTCAATGGCACACAAGATACAAATATTTGTTGACACATTGACGATTAGCTTCAGGCATACATTATACAAGTTAACCCAAAAGTGATGGCAACCATCTAAACTGAATTAAAACCATAATAGTTTAAATTGAATAAATACAATGGGAATCATTGCATCAATGTGAAGTTAATTATTGCTGCAGCAAACACACGAAAATGTACATTATGTTTGTTGTGCAAACCAATTTTACATTTTTGGATAGTGGAAATAAGCTTTCAAATCAAAGTTGAATTCAACCCTTTCATGCATGAATTATGAAAGCCTCACTCAGGATTTTTTTACCAAGTGTTTTTATTGCTCTTGGGGCATGAACAACACGATTTTAACTTTAGTTTATTTTAATCTAGTTTTTTCAAATTTAGAAAATAAATGTTATATGTCCACTCAGGTGGACAGTATGCATTAAAGTCTAAACTGAAAACTTGTAAATTTGGAAAAAATGATAAATAAAGATGTGCAAACTTAAAATTACATTATAATAACTTAAGTATATATATTTAAGGCCCCAAAAGATATTGCAAATGAAGTATTTTCAAGAAGAACAGTAACAGTATGAAGTTTAGTTGAAATATATAGCCAGTGATGCATGATGTCCGCTTTAGTGGACAGGCGAATAGTCATGATTTCCTGCAAACATAAAATCAATACTTTGACAATTTATGAATTATATGATTCCTTCGTTGTTACTTGATTTCACCAAATGTTTTATACCTGCAGGGATCGCTTGCCATGAAAGGATTGGCAGGACATCGGCAGGTGACTTGGTCCATCTGGCTTTCTGTCGTTCATCTTGGTTTTAAGAGACATTTATCATGCACTTGCCCTGACTTTCCACTGAGTGGCAGTGTATGGGATGAGGCAATAGGGTCCTATGTGGCTGATGGAGCAACTATGCCATAAAAACCCCTGCATATACAGGAAAACACCTAATGAAAAGCTGTCCACTGTATATTTGCAAAAATAGGTTTTGAAAGATTTTTGAAAGTATGGGTGTGGCTGTTTAACACTCTCTAGCTAACTGAGTCAGATTGTCTTGTGGGACAGCTACTGCATATTGACATTCATACATGTTTCCCTTTCTCCTCACACAGTAACACAGCTCAGTTTAACCACGGCATATTATTCCGCACAGTAAGAAACTAGAGAGTTTGTCACAGTTCCTATTTGGTAATAACACACAGATGTTCGAGCCTGCAGTGCTGAAACAAAACTATAATATGTAATGGGAGAGAGAGAGAAACCCATGGGAATGTTCTTGTGGCATTGGTAATGTTTTGATCATGACATTTGGCAGTATCATAAAATAACACTGGTTTATACAAGTCCAGGCTTTGGCATCGTTGGAAAGTTTTCCCTTCAGTGCCTGGGTGTGTATACATCTTGAAGACACAATTTTTCTCTGGTTTAGCTGTAAGCCTTAGTTGATCAAAAAGATGAGTCACATTTCTTTATAGATGAATTCGGCCAATTTCATACAGTAACTCATTCGGTTGCATGTTGAGAAGGTGGATCAAATGTAAATACTTTCAAGCACTCGCAGGCAGAAAACCCAGTCGGATGGCAGCTGATGGTGGGACATTTTGTTTCCATCCAATCGTAGGACCTTTATCCTGGAGTAGGAAAGAGGTCCCACCTCTCTGCAGAAACTGGTCACGTTGAACTCTGTTGTGAACAGAAAAAAAGACAGGAATTTTCCAACATATACAGAACATATGGTATTATTAGAGACTCATTATTCACCAAAGTGAGAGCTAAATGCTTGTCAAAGCTCTGCACATAGTAAATCAGTCAAGCGAGCTATGATTTGACATCATATAGATGTGTTCATATAAATATACAGATAAAGCACTTCCTGTGAAGATTGCCTTATCATATAAGGTTTATCAGTCTGCTTTTCATAGAGTCTTCATTTCCTGAGAGTCTAGCAGGTGCCACAGTGAAAACGGAGGATGAGGAAACCACAGCGCCTTCTTCTGCTTTCTCGCTTCATTTCAGTTGTAGGGCCTCCCTCGGGGCTCAGGCTGTAAGCTTTGGCAGACAAGAAACTCGGTAGCTGTCTCGCTGCTAGCTAGACGGTGAGGTGAGTTTTTGTGAAAGTGTTTCACCATCTGAATGTCCCATTATTACACGGCCCTGGCTGTCTGAAGCTTGACAGGTCCAGAACACTTTCACTTCCCGCACGCCAAGTCATTGCTTCAGGATAGTCTTGTAGGGCAATGTGGCTAAAAGACTGCCGCAATGTTATTAGAGTCCTATGGCCAAAAAAAAGCCATTGATGGGGAGCAGACAGAGAGAGAGAGAGAGAGATAGAGAGAGAGAGGTGGGGGAGGACAGAGGATACGATGAAGAGGGGAACAGCATGTGCTTCTGGCTCGTCTGGCACTCTTCCCTCTGAATCCATCGCAGATGTTTTCATACCACTCTGCTCTCTTCTTCGCTAACCTACTTTCCCCCCATATAACCACCCAATATTCCCTCCACCCTCTTCTTGCTTTTTCTCTTACAATGTCTCATAGTTCCCTCCCTTGTTTTTATTCTCTCCCTTCTTCCATCTCCGACTCTCCTCAGGCCAACACCAGCCCCTCTTGTTTGAATGCTGTGATGAGGCCCGGCTGTCTTGAGGTGCTGCGACTGTGCGGGTCATGTTTTCCACATTTTTCCTTCTCCCTCACAGCATGGTTTGGGTGTTTCACCTCAACAGGTGGTCAGCCACATAACTCAGTTATACTTTACTTCACTGTCCCAAGATGTGAGTGCTTTTTCGAATTGTAAAAGGTAGGAATGTGTTTACACCTGTGGGAAATTAGAGTTTCACAGACATGAAGTCAGTGACTCTGTTACAATAACAGTTTGAAAGGTGATTGCATTTGTATGTGTGCACCTCACCTTGTATTTCATTGGCCTCCAGGTAGAGGTACCTCAGGGTGGTCGGGACTGTGGGAACTGTTTTTAGTTTGTTGTAAGAGAGGTCCAGTTCCACCAAGCTGGAGAAATTGAAGACCTTCTGGTCGATGACGCCGCTACGCAGACTACAGTTACTCAGACGAAGGTACTTAAGGTTGAAAAATCCCACAAAACTGTCTTCATTCAGCGCAGAGAGCGTGTTATTGGATAGATAGAGCTGCTCGACAGAAGGAGATAGATGTCTGGGGACAGCGGAGAATAAATTACTACTGAGGTCCAGCAGGTTCAGACTGACCAGACCTGTATGAAGAGGGGAAAAACATATAAGCACACAAAGATTACTAATGACTCATTTGAATGAAAGAGAGAAGAAATGTAGGCAAATTATAATCGCCAATATTATTAAGTGTTACATTTCATGGTTTGATTCCATTTAATGTTTGTCTACTGTTTTCCTTGCCAAACCTCTCTTCTTTTCTGCATGCATAAAGGAAGGAAGCTACCTTACCTTTAAAGTCTCCCTCTGTGATGGTTCGCAGTTTGTTTCCCTGCAGCAGCAGCAGTGTCAGGTTGTGCAGGTTCTTTAAAGCTCCAGGACTGATGCTGCTGATTTGGTTGTGGGCCAGTCGCAGCTGCTTGAGTCCAGCTGGTAGAGCGCTGGGCACTGATCTCAGGTGGTTGTGGTTGGCAAAAAGGTAACACAGCTTGGTCTGGTTCTGCAGCCCGATCTGGCCCAGCGTGTCGCTCTGCAGCTGGTTTTGATCCAGGATGAGCCAGCGTAGATCAGTAACGTTGGCCAGAAAAGAGGAGGACAGGGACGAGATGTTGTTACCCTGAAAAGAACAAAAAAGACTTTGATGTAACGCAGTTAAAATAAAATGTTTACAGTAAAGTGCAGTGTTGGTCAGCCGCTGTGGGAAGTGTACAATGTGAACAGGAAATGAAAAACCCCGGAGGGTTAGTTGTAGTAGGGACAACACAAGCCCACTGTTTGTTTTACCTGTAGAAACAAGTATTGAGTCCTGTCCGGCAGGTGGTCAGGGGTGTCTGCCAGGCCTCTGTGGTCGCAGTAGAGCGCAGTGGGCCACTGGAGGGGGCAGTCACACTGCTGAGGGCAGGACTGGGGGTTGTTGGCTCTCAGCCAGGCTGAGTCCAGCCGTCCCTGCAGGCTTATCACACTTGGCTCCCCTAGCAGGCGATTAATCCAGAGAGGAACACCTCCATAGTCCATGTGAACTTCAATAGTGGCTGAGGCAATGTTAAAAACACACAGTAGCACCAACATGGCAGAGCACAGGAGAGCCATGGAAACGTCAGATATTAAAACCTGCAAATAAACATACACAAAACGTTTCTTTAAAACATAAACACAGTGGGCTCCATGTCAAGGAAAGTCTATTAACCCTGGGGTTTTGGAGCTTGACCAATACTTCCTCTGCAGCATCAGTTTTGACCTTTCATTTTTACACATGGTGGTCGAGTCGCTTTTTTAGTTTTTTCCGGTTGCTTGCTGAGTGAGATGACCCGGAAGTATTTAAGTGCCAGCCATGATAAGAGCTGTTGAATGCTCCCCTCTAATCTCCTTTAATATGCAGGACCCTTTGCTAAAATAGGAGAACATACTGTCCTACAATTGGACTGCCAATACCATTCTTATGAATTTTCATTTACACCCCATTTCATTTTACATCTAAATTGGAACAGAGATATCACAGAGGATACATCCAAATAACCCAAAAAAAATATTTGACTCACAATGTCCTTTAATCTGTCTTTTGCAAGTGCCCCAACTCGGGTTGAAGTACTACATTGGTTAGTTGTGCCTTTATGAAATTATGCAAACTGTAAGCTTTTGTAGTTAAGATGAACTAATATTTCAGTGTGAGCCCATAAAACATATTTTCACAGAAGCCCCTCTTCACCATGTTTTATAGACTTAGAATGAAATGAAAAAGAATTACATTGTACTGTTCGATGTGAAGCACAAATGGAGATGACTGCTTTTGCACACAGAATTCAAACTGCTGCATATGAGAAGGAAGAAGAATAGAATTGGTTCCACTGCATGCACAGCTGTAGATGATTACGGTAATAGCCACAAAGTTGACAGCCACAGAAGCACACACTCACACACACAGACTCTCAGTTACTGTATGACATAGCAGCTAGTGAAACCTTTTTGCATCATCAAAACGTTTGACTTTATCAGCATGTTTGCAATGTTCCACTTTACCTTTCTTACCTTCAGCAGTCTTTACAGTACATACTAAAACGGTTTCCCAGAGATAAACACGGTTATGCAATCATACCTCATCAAGCCAGCGTTAAGTAAACAGACACACAAGGTGGATTAGATCATTTCCAGTTCTGCCTGCCTTACAGTAGAGAGGAAATGGAGTGACCAATAACAGACTAACACTTACCTGTTTGACCAGGAGCCACTGAACGGAGACAAGCCCACGAGAGCCCACGAGAGCTGCAGGAAAATATGTGTGTGTGTTAATGCGTCGGCTTGTGTGTGTGTGAAGTTACTGGCAGTGTTTACCCACTGTCGGATACATTCCTCTTCTTCAAACGCTGCCCATAACCCTAACCCTCCTCCATGATATCCCCCTGCCTTCTACCAGTCCTTTGTAAAGCTAAACCTGCAACATTTGGTGGCAATGTGTTTGCTTGTACCCTGAAAATAAATTACATACAAAGAAGAAGGAAAAGAAGAAAAAATATGACCTGATAATTGCAAGTTGGATTGTATTCAGATGGTAAATATGAGAACATTTTGATCAGCATTCAAGTATATCTCCCTAAGTGTGTGTGTGGGTGTGTGTGTGTGTGTGTGTGTGTGTGTGTGTGTGTGTGTGTGTGTGTGTGTGTGTGTGTGAGTGTGTGTGTGAGAGATTGGGTCTACAGTATGTGTTCTGCTTGGAGGAATTCAAACCTCTAAGTACCTGGGGAGCCAAGGAGACCATTTTGTGTGTGCGTGTGTGTGTGTGTGTGTATCTTTGTATTTGTGTGTGTGTGTGTGTGTGTGTGTGTGTGTGTGTGTGTGTGTGTGTGTGTGTGTGTGTGTGAGGAAGAAGAAACTCCTTCCAAGCATCCGAGCAGAGCAGAGGAGAGGAAAACGATTCCAGATTCCTTCCCCCAAAATATTAAGGGAGCACTGTGAGAAAAGAAGAACGGTGGATATTTCTGCATTGGAGCATGGAAAGGGCGCCCTCCGGAAAGAACACAGGGAACGACACCCACAATGGAGCTTCATTTATGACACGTATAATGATGCCTGTTTCTTTGGGGGTAAAAAAGAGGTTATGGAGCATTTTCTTTTAACCATAAACAGTGAACATAGCACATTTGTGACTGTAAATGCAGCTTCCACCCTCTCAGTTCGTGCCATGTGGTATAAACTTTAGGAATGTGTTGGCCATCAAGAGAAATATGTGTGTGTGTTTGGTTAAAGCAGTGCTTTGAGCTTTCTATTCAGATGCCATTTTAGACTTAGGTTTATTATTATCCTCAAACTTGTTTTTAATGTTGCAGCATTGATTAATATTATCGTTATGTGTGAACGACATGAAGATTTGCAGAGTGGTGAGTGGTGTGAATCTGTCGTGTAAAGTAGGCACTTGTAGTTCATGTCCCTCAAAATGATATTTAGTGTAAGCGTCTTTTTATACTTGTGGATTGTACAATACCAGGTTCTTTTTGTGGATTTCAGTTTGAACCATAGTGGTGGAGTGATAGACAATCCAACATTGCCATGCCACTTCCATGCTCCAAAACTAAGAGAAAATAAATAATATCATTTTAATTTCAACATTCAATCGTATACATTGTGTTACCACCCCTTGTTCTGCTGTTCATTGTTCAAGATTTCTTGTCAAGCTGTCTCAGGTTTTTTTGAATTTCTAACTGGTTGGGTGAAGGTTTCTGGAAACGAGGTGCACAGTGTGCCAGCAGCAGCTTTTGGCAGATCCTCACCAAGCTACACACCCTGCTCACTTTCTGTCTGGTGTTTGCATCAACAGGAGAGGGAAATGGAAAAGGCCTCCTCCCATCCCCTGCTGGCTCACAACCCTCTGCTCCAGAATAACACCGTTCACTGAAACATTAAAAGCCCGCACATGTTCAGCTTACTCACACATTGAGTCAGTGTTAACTTAGATGCATGCTTTTGCTTTATGAATATTGAAATGTTCCTCATAAAAACCTCTAGTTATTTTGAGCCATGGAAGGGACATTTAGGTAAAAAAAAGCTTGAAAAGCTTAAAGATCAGTTTAATTCTGGGTCTGCATAGAACCATGGAAACAAGCAAAACAATGGAGTACACATACCCGTGAGAGAGGTTCAAATAAATATTTAGATATGTCGTCAAATATAAAGATAAGACAAATGAGACAATAATTAGCTAGCTAGCACTGACTCCCCACCAGATCATGTTGTTGCTCCAGTGATGGGGTTTGTGCTGGCTGAATTAGATTTGCTTCATGCTCTAACTGAAGCTTCAAAGTTGTCTCCTAACAGCACCAACTGATGCACACGGATCACTGGATCTGTTATCCAGCTAATTTTGTCTAATTTCTGATGAAAAGTAAATGAATCAAAACCAGTGCCTGAACATGGTCACAGCTATGTGCACAGCTCCCATCCAGTGATGTGCCAACATCAACATCAGACTGTGCATAACTGCACTGTTTGTACAATGACTTTGACCTGCACTCGCATCTGCACACTTACAAGTAAATATATCCAACAACCAGAACCCAAAATATGCGTAAATCCTAACAGTTAATTAATAATTTTATTTTTTAATCATTTTTTTGTATTATTTGTTTTACCTTGTGTTAATCTGTAATGTCCTGTTTTTCACTCTCACTCTCTAGCTGCTTTTACTCCTGAATTCCCCCATGGGATCAATAAAGGGCCATATTATCTTATCTTATCTTAAAACATTTTAAATTCATTATTCAAGTCAAAATAACAACATATCTTCCGTTTTAAGTCAATACAGATGTTATGTAAAAAGAAGATGTTATATTAACTGTCTGTGCTCTGATGCATTCAAAATTAATAACAGGAAATGTAATGAGTCAGCGTCTTTTCACGACAGTTACATTTCCCATCGCAGAAATTGCCCTCAGGTGGTTTCCTGTTTGAGAGCTGGCAGAAGCAACTTGTAAGATATTGTAAGGACACGCCTAAAACCGATCCCTGAAAACCACAAATACTGCATGGTGAAAATGTTTCATGTAAGTGCAATTCTTACCTTGTATGGCAATGTTTCTGTAAGCATTTTGAGAAGAACATATCTTTTAGATATTACAGAGGCAAGAAGACTACTCTATAGTAAACATGGATTTAAACAATACTATTGTAATATGTTTCAATGGTAAATCCCCTTTGCAAATGTTTTAGGATCAAATAAATGCATTCAACATGTGCACATTCAGGGTAACACTGAACATAAGCATAAATTAAGTTTATTTCAAAGAAAACTGACATGGTAGCATCAGTTACATGTTTAAAAATCCAGTCAAAAACCGCTGAGAAGCGGGCTGCAAAACACACTGTTCTAATATAAATCGCTGTTTCTTTATACATCATACAAAAACATAATGCGTTTGATTATGTTATCTTGTTATATCGTATTAAATGGTAGGCTTAAAAACTTGATTCTAATTGCTCAATTTGGACATTCAGATGTTTGCTGTTACTTGATAGCAAATTTCTGCTATTGAACCGTTGTTAAAGGAAGGGCAATTCAAACGTGTGAACTTGACGTTGAGTTCTTATATGAAGTTGTTGCCACTGCACAGTTCAGCTGTTCGTAAACAGTAGAATTGCCTATTTTTTCTCAAAGGAAGCAATATGATAATTTTCTTTTCATTAATGATGGATCGTTGCACATTATCCCTTATCACTTGTAAGGATTTCTCATGGGCATAAAGGTTGCCATGTTTGTTTGTTGTGTTAGTGATTTATTTGTGTTTTAAGTCAAAAATAAGATAATACCACAAATAGTTGCCTGGCTGTTACTGACTAATATTAAAGAAATACAGATGCTTACACTGGTAAGTGTAAGCATCAGGATCATTACTTAATGATTTGTCTTAATTTGTCCCTGTATTACAGTTCCTGTATTGGATACTAGATGGCACTGTTTTCTCTATAATCAACAGCGTATACAACTTCTTTTGTGCACAACTTTGTTGATCAATTAAAACTTCACATTGACACCAGTATGTATATTCTTTTTAGGCATGGGATGTATAAATTCAATTTAATAACTTTTAACAGAATAAAGAAGAAATCTAAGGCTAAACTCTACGCTACATATTTTCCTTTGTCTTTATGAATGATAAAGTGAAAGCAGTTTCACTTTAGGGTAAAAAGTGTAAGAACTGCTTTAAGTTGAAAGTGTTTTCATGGTAATGTTCACGCTGAGTTTCACTTCTACAGCAGATGGTCCCTGGCAGGAATTTGAAGTGGAGATGGTGCAGTTAACATCTCAGACCACCTGCTCACCAGGACACCTCCAAATCAGGCTCAGGATTACAATTTACCAACATACTCTACATAAAAATCCGCTTCTTTCATCCGCATGAACAAAGGACGAGAAGTTTGACACGGTGTAATCATTGACACGTGTGTGTGTGCGTGTGTGCGTGTGCGTGTGCGTGTGTGTGTGTGTGTGTGTGCATCTGCTTTATGTTGCATGGTTTATGCTTCCCCCTGTGCCCTGGGGTGCCTCGGTTTAAGTTGCCTCAACTAAACACGTTGTCCAGGGCTTCTAAAGCCGCATTTCTATAATTGCTATAATTATATTCTTTAATTCGTCTAGAGATTTTCAGTGAGAGCAGTCTATGTATGTCTTGTATGTAAATGCTTATACACAACCTTTTAGCTTAAAGCAAGGCTTAATAAAGGCCCAAGGATGTGGCATTGGTGTGTGTGTGTGTGTGTGTGTGTGTGTGTGTGTGTGTGTGTGTGTGTGTGTGTGTGTGTGTGTGTGTGTGTGTGTGTGTGTGTGTGTGTGTGTGTGTGTGTGTGTGTGTGTGTGTGTGTGTGTGTGTGTGTGTGTGTGTGTGTGTGTGTGCGCGCCTGTGTGTGCGGTATGTGCGTATGTGTGTGGGTGACACAATCTATAGTAAAGATGAACTTCCACAGATTGCATCATGAGCTGGTAATAATTTACAAGAAAGTACTTTTTATTACTTTTGATTCTAAAACAGATAATTGTAGTCCTAATTTGAATCCCTGAGTCGCATTTAAAACCCTTTGGTAAAGACTCTACGTACACTCTCCGCACCACCTGTTGTGATATAGTAGTAGGTATAGGTTTGCACCTATAATACTTTTGGGGTTTTTCTTCTTCTGTCGCAACACAAAACAGATTTTCAACATTTTCCCACATATTACTTAGAAAAAGCAACACTACATTGTTTTCATTTATCCAAATCTATTCAGCCATCATGCGTCTGTATGGCATCAAGACCAAAGGACATCTGACTGCCATACGTGGCCTACATAATAATAGGATCTTTGGTCCATTTTATGCAAAACAGTAGACCTAAACTAAAAATGAATTTCTTTTCACTAACCTGCTTTCACTCCGTAAATAAACATGCCTTTGATTTGCTGAACAATGCTAGGCAAATAAGAAGCTTAATATAGTTGAATGTTTTTGTTATTATAGCTATTTTTCTGCAGGTGAGTTATAAGAGCCGTCAGAAAGATAATAACTGCGAAAAGGTCACGACCTGAGTTGAAAAGCCTCAGTCCTCTGATCCTCTGAATTCTTCTCATGACCATGAGACAGAGGATGGACACGGGGGGGGGGGGGCTGGTTTAGTGTCGGGGCTATGCAGAGTCCACCTGGGCTTTTGCTTTGAAGTCCTGGTAAGCAGAGAATCAATTTATCTCACTCTAAATTATAAACACACACACACACACACACACACGTATGTACACACACACACACACACACACACACACGCACGCACGCACGCACGCACACACACACACACACACACACACACACACACACACAAACTATCACAGACTTTATCTGTCTAACCCTCTCTTATAAACATGCCTTTGACCTTATTTTGCAAGAGGTGGTAACCTCACAAGACACCTAGGGTTCATCCTGGATCAATTCACAGGTGCTGCTTTAAACAACTTCTCCGTAAATAAAAACTATAATAAAGTCACAGTTACAACTACATAATCACATTTCAAATAAAAAATAACAAACAAAGATGAACTGAACTGAACTGAGTAAATGAAGAACAGTTACATACATTGCTTTATGTATCTGTTTGTCCCTCCTGTTTTGAAATCAAGTGTTCAATCCTCCTTAATCTGATCCTCCACAATCACAATCAAGGCCTTGTGAATTCCTCACACCAGAACTGCTGTTAAACTTTAATGTAATGTTGCCATCTGGTTATTCCTTTCTTCCCTTTTTGATCTATTAAACCATAAAGATGTCGGACACAACGGCTGCAACAATCACTTTAGAAACATGTGTTAGACATTTGCAAAGCACACTTTCCTTTTCAGTTTCTTACTTTAGCGGTGACAGGACTGCTCTTCTATCACTCACAGGGATATGTTAAAAGAAGTAGGCTTAAAGGAGTATTTCAACATTTTGAGAGGTAGGCTTACTTGGTTTGTTACCAAGAGTAACAGTATTAAAAAAAACAGATGCCATTTTTTCTGTGAAATATAATCAGACAGAATAAATGTAGTTTATCATTTTTTGTATGGATTAAATAAATGGAATATAACATCAGAGCCAGAAATGCTTTATGTGTCCCACAGTGGGGACATTTACAAATATAAATATGTAGGCTGACACATGTGTGTGATAAATAGAGTAAAACACATGTGATAAAAGTGTACATGGTAAAAGCAAGAAGCAGCAAATGAAAAGTGAACATTATGTCTTATTAAGTAATATTACTATAATATATAATCTATTTAATACATAACATTAACAAATAAAGTGTATACTAACACAACATGCTAGTTAGTCAGTTTAATACAGCAGTTGGACGTTTTTTTATGTTCAGGCATTGCAGACCAGCTGTTTTCACACGTTTTGTTCTCAACTAAGAGGCTGTCCAAAAATGAATTGAAAGGGTAAGTCAAGTCTAGTAAAACTCGTTTTTTGTTTATTAAATCTATTTATATCAAATTACAAACATACTGTTGTTTAAAAAAGAGAAAATCATGCTTTTTCCCACATTTAGCTCCTAGCTCATTTCCATCTGTAGTCCCTTGAGGTTCTTGCCACCTCTTTCATTTATGCACAGTCCCTAACTGGCTCCAGATTCTTGCTCCATATTTAGTGGATGGACAATAAGAGTGTTATTGATCCTCTCCTCCAGCTGTTGGAGAGAAATCAAATATTCCAGGTCAGTGTCAACGGCCCGCAGCTCTTCCTTATGCATCAGTCCACCATGACATCACTGAGCAAGCAATTACACATTTGGTGCGCTGACTTCACATATTCACAGACCTTCCCTTGTTTATTGCTCTGCAGGGGAAGAAACATGCAGAAGAGGCAGTAATGGTGGGAAAATGGACTACATGTTGATCTCTACAAAAGCCAGAGGGTTTGAACTCAACATAACGAAATACACCCAAAGAAATCACTTGAAACCAGCTGTTACAAACATTACAAAAAAACATACCAACTGAACTTTATTTAAAATGTATAAGACCCACAAACATGATCCTCCTGTGTAAACATGCCTAGCAGTCAAACTCTGCTCTTGTAGCATGATAAAAAGGAGTTCAATGACAACAAGAAACAGAGAAGGAGATGTAGAGAAGAGAAAAGGGATAACACTTATTCAAATGGCCACAGAAAAAAATAGAAAGACAGGAAGAGGCCCGCGTTCAGACCAGACAGACTGTCACACATGTTTTCATTTAACCCTTTACAAGATGTGAGGATATTGCAGAGGAAAGGAGAGAATAACATCCATCCCTGCTAGAATACTCGCTTGTTTTGGTTGTTGCAATCACCTTTACAAATGAAATTATTACAAAAAAGCACACACCTAATAAGGTGCTGTCACAACCATATTGATAAGATAAGATAAGAAGATTTTTTTGTCTTAAAGAAACATGAAAAGGATATTTTTTATTTGAGAGGAAAACAGGCAATAAGAATACATACAATATAAGGAGTAGTGGGGTTCGGCTGAAAGGGGACTGAATGTGCTAAACACAGATGGGAACGATCCCTCACATCACTTACATTAGTGGAAAAAGAGGCTCTATACAGTGAAGAGTGGGTGTGCACGGCCATGCCTGAACACACAAAATGGGGTGCAGGGGGAGAAAGACCCAACAGTGGAGAGAAAGAGAGAGGGGTGGAGAGGGGGGATGGCAGAACGTTAAGGAGGGAGAGCAGGGAGGGGAGGACAGTTTTACAAAGTGTTTGTCAGAGTCCCCCTCAGTCCTGAGCACTTTGAGAAACAGATAGGGGACAAGGAGGGCGAGCCTTGTTTCAGGTATGTGTGTTTGTGTGTGTTTGTGTGTGTTTGTATGTTCATGCATTTATGTGAACGTTTGTCAATCTGTCTATGTGGTATTTATCTATGAAAAAACACTTGATGATGATTGAGTTCTTTTTTTGTGTAAGCTTTTTTTTTTTCTCCTGCCAGTCAAAGGGTAATTATTGATATGTTCCCATCATTTTGGGGCCGTATAGGAACCGTTAACAAAGCTGGCATTCATTGCAAGTTTTTTTTCACTTCTTTTTGAATGCTTGCTCTCTGGATTCCCTGTGGTTTAAGACCCCTAAGAATGTACTTCTCTGCAGGCACATTTCCAAAACAAAGTTAGTAAGCTGCTTGTACCTCTGTCTGTTCGTTTGCCAGATGTTCTCTTAGGATGTGCGAGCAGTTGGATTTTCGCTAACATTTTGTTGGTACATCCTGTACCTAAAAATTATATAAGAGATTACTTTTCATTTATTAGATACAGAGAGTCAGCTGTCAGTTTGCTGTATTTGTTTAATACAAAAAAAGAAAACAGTCAATATAGTCCCATTACAAGATAACAAGAATAGAAAATTGTTGATTTGTGTATAAAATCGTATTTTGATTGTATTTACTTTGTCTCTTTCTTTGTCTCTGTTAGATTACTGTGAAGATTTGTCCATTTTTGACCATGCGTGCGGTGCTAGTCTTCCTCTTGTCTGCCCTCATTCCCCTCTCTTACTGCCAATCATATGACCCCTTCGCCTGGCTGTACGGCCCGCATAGCCACAGATTTGCCTCCCTGCTGGGAAACACCAATGGAGGGCAGTGCCCAGATGAGTGTGACTGTCCCCCCACCTTCCCAGTCGCCATGTACTGTGACGGGCGGGGCCTGACAGCCATGCCCACAATCCCCTCCCGTGTAAAGTACTTGTACCTGCAGAACAATGCCATCACAGCTGTGCCAGACTCAGCTCTCGTAAACGCAACCAATCTGGTGTGGCTCATGATGCACGGCAACCAGCTGACATCTGGCTCCATTGGCGAGAAGGTAAACCTCCATCTGGTCCCAGTCAGATCCAGAAACACACGTGAGCTCAAGGCATGAAAGGGGAATGCTGCTCTGAACGGTTGTCAGATGGGGCAGGCGGCTAACAGAACGTAATTAAGTAAAAAGTCATGCTTTTATTGCTGCAAATGTGATTTAATAAAGGGGGAATTTTTTAATAAATGTAGAGATGAGGTTACTTGTCTGAAATTAATTAAAATTATACTGCAGTTTTCTTTCTGCTACAGCATACACATGTGTTCAGTTTATGTCCTGTATTCTGCTTTGAGATAAAAGGGAGACATTAGGTTTTGGTTTATGATAGCTTTATTAATCCATCATAATAAAGATAGATCTGTTCCTACTCAATGTATAAGGAGGACCTTTTTCTCATACAGCCAATTACATTACACAAAAACGTTGTATCATAGGCAGACAGTTCCACTGTTCCACAACCACTCCCTTTTAGTGATTGACATTTTGGTTTTCTAAATCGTTCTACTATACAGTGCTATACATAAAAGTTACACAGTACTTGTTGAGTTTCACAACTGTAATTCTTGTATCTAAAATATGCAGTTCATTGAGTTCACTTTCCTCTTCACATCTCCTTCTCTGAGACAATGAATATTGTTTAACATCCAAACAGTAGCTACCAGCATTAGCTTGTGACCTAACTAACATGAACCTGAATGCAAATACATTTACAAGATACTGCTTGCAATTAAAAACATAAAAAAATGCCACTGAAACTTTTCCTGACTGCAAAAAAAGGGATTAACCCATTGAGATTCTTTCACTTAATTTTCTTCGTCATTTTGCAGGCCTTTATGCAGATGGAGGGACTAGAGCGCTTGTATCTACAGTACAACAATCTGACAGCCTTTCCCTCCAACCTCCCTCGCACCCTGCGAGACCTCAGAATCGACCACAACAAGATTGAAAAGGTATTGTTTAGCATTATTTTGCTATTGTGCGGAGCCCTTTCTGTTATTGTTTACTGTTTTGGCCGTTCATCACAGACATTAGGCCTTAACAATTATTTATACTGTTGCCTAGGTAACAACTGCAGACTTGGAGGGAATGGATAACCTCACCATCCTGTATCTCCATGACAACTCTGTCACAGACTTGGGCTCATCACTGAAGTCACTCAAATCCCTCACGCTGCTGGACATCAGCGACAACAAGTTGACAAAGGTGATTTTGTGTCCTCCTCCGTGTATCTCTTGACTTTCTATGCGATCATAGCTGGAAAAGTTTAAGCACCTTTTCTTTTAAGGGGACCTCCCGAAAAAGTGTATTTTCTGATTGATTTGGGAGAAAAGTAGGGTCAAGGTAGGGTAGTTTTAATTGGTGGTTGGAGATATTCAGATGGGGTGCGGTACACTCTAATGAGCCTGCATGTGTCATTGTAAGGGAAGCCAAATTTAAGTTTTCTGTTCTTTTTTCTTTTCTTATATCAACAGTGGATCCCTAAAATCTTATAATATAGTTATAAATTGTATTTTTAACTTGTTATATCCCTTTTTTCCTGTCTGAGACAGCCCACAAAGTTGTCGTGTTTCACAGTTGTGGGTTGTGGGCACTCCAGGTACCCAGGTGTATGTGCAAGAGCTTTAAAAAAGTGAGTTGTTTAATAACATGTCCTCTTTAACTGATCATCCCAGGTCCCAGAGGCACTCCCCGAGCATCTGCACCAGCTCTACATGCAGTTCAACTCCATTGATTCTCTGCCAGACGGCTTCCTGGGCAGTTTCTCTCAGCTACAGTACATCAGGATAGCTCACAATCAGCTGACAGACAAGGGCATCCCTGCCAACGCGTTCAATGTGACCGGGCTGGTGGAGCTGGACCTGAGCTACAACAAACTGGAGAGAATCCCCCCTGTGAGCACCACCCTGCAGCATCTGTACCTGCAGGCCAACCAGATCAAAGGTAAAGCACAAACAGGATTCATTATTCATTAGCGTCTTTCGATGAGCACCTGGTCACCGGGTTGTGGAGCTGTTTGCTGATGTTTGCAGGTCACTATCAATCAAGATTGATCAAACCACTGACACACAGTCCTGATAAAGCAGATTATCTTTACAAAAAAAGTAATGATCCTGATTTTCATTCAAATAAATGTCTGTTATGCCACTATGTATAGCTAGATTAAGTTAAAGAAAGAATGAGTTTTGGGGCCACAGAAAAAGTTTTCAATCTTTAATTATTTGCAATATTACAATCTGAAAATGTTCTTCTGCTGCTTTCCCTGGTCGCACACCTTTGTCGTTTGTCATTAAATCAGATCACAGCCAGATAACAGAATAAAAGCCAGATGACCGATGTTGCATCTAAGATAACTGGGTGCCTTGTCTTGTCGCCCTGACTTATTTATTTTTTGGACAATAGTTTATGATGCCGCCCACATTTGTTGTTACACTAGCAAATACAGTGTGTCCAAATCTTCAAATGTGCATAGACACAAATACATTCCTCACCATCTCCTCATCTCCCCTTTAGAGTTCACTCTGGGCAGTTTCTGCAGCGTTGTGGATGTGACCAACTTCTCCAAACTACAGACGTTGCGACTGGATGGAAACGAGATCAGTCGCGAGGACATCCCGACAGACTCAGCCCTCTGCTTGCGCCTGGCCAACAACATCGAGGTCTAACTGTGCCTATGAAATAATGTGTGGCCCTTTTCAGCATGCACCAACAGTTAGACACATTATACGTGTGACTTGCCAAAACTAAAAAACAGCAGGGGCGATTGCATAATTGAATAATAACAGCAGGTGCCAGCAGTTATTAATCCACTTTTCACAACAGATATTTTACAATTTTTTAAATGTTATCAGTGTCAAGTCTGGTTTTATTTGAATAACATTTAAGTTGATCTTAAATAAAGGGAGATGAGTCCTCTGCATTATGATACAGTGTATAATCCTAGTAACTGAGATATTTTAGGAGCCATATTATGTTTCTTTTTGCGTATTAAAAATGATCTGACCCTGATCCTCCCTTTATGTTGCTGTGAGGATCAATGATCTTTGTAATCTCTTCCTACAAAAAGCATGCCTTCTGTTGTCCGCCGGATAAGTTGTGTTATGTTTCATGTGTGTATTGTATATTTTTAAATAATTACTGTAGCTGTCGCTAAGAATGACATTCCTGTATCACTTCTCACTCAACTCCCACAGTGATGTCATATCGCAGATGGGCGCATATTGTTATCTTTGTTATACATGTTGTAACTGTTTCTGTAAAGAAATCCTCCTGTTTCAGAATAAAGTCACCTTTTCTCTTAGAGACAGGGGTGGTCATCTATGTATGTGAAATATTTCTGTACTGTAATGTAGTGAATCACACACAAAAAGGCCTTGTGAATTACCACTATTGTGTTACTGTATGCATTACATTGCTTTTTCAATTAAGTGACAAATATTTGAAAATTACAGAATTAATAAACAATGAAAACCTTAAAAAGACCACTTTACTTTTTCAACATAGTATTTGAAGTGCACTGTGCTTTACTGTCTTTGTGCGTATGAGTGTGATGTTGGTTTGATTCACTGATTTGATGGACTAATGGCCGATTGAAGAAGAGGAAACAGAGGAGCACTGTCCTACAGTTTGCTCAGGATAGAGACCGCTTTTGTTCATATTGACCTGATGCATCTATCTGTTGAATTAAGGCTTATCAGGTCACTTTCTGGTAGTTAAAAAGACAGGCACTTGCTATCGTAATGTTTATATCAAGGAAATGAGAACTTTTACGAGACCTTTATAATACATGTATACACAAACAGTATTTCCAAAAGACTAGAGATCTTCATCCGCTCACTGATGGTGTCTTCCTGCTCTACATCCAAGTTGTTTGTGAGTGTGAATAGTTGAAATGCTATAACTAATGGCATGTTTGTCGAACTAATTACAACCAACAGATAAGACAGAGGAATGCTCTTAAGAGGATGTTGGCACAAATATTGTAAGTTAATATGCAATGAACTGCAAGACAACCTGAGAAGCTTTTCAAAGACTGATTTGTTTTTTATTGTGAGGTTACAGCAGGACAATAAAGGTTATCAGTTCAACCTGCAGCTGGAGGGGCAGAGCTGTCGCAGCAGGGCTGAACCCTCTGTGTGTCAGCGGTGTGATAGTCAGAGGTCACAGGAAGTCTATATTTATATTTTTCTCCATTATTATGTTTGTAATCTGTGGCCATACAGGCAGATAACGTCATACCAGGGAGTGGTTATTATAGGTTTAGTTTGTGGCCACATGTAACTGACCTGAAATGGCTCACCCTGTCTGTGTAAGTGCCAAAAGGTCCAGGAGAACTGATTATAATGTGTTGTACTTTTTCTTGTGGACCAGTGGAGTATTTAGCTGGCAAACATACTGATATTTCCCTCATGAGTTCAAAAAAAGACAATCGATGTTGACCTACATTTGGTAGTTGACCAGAAACATAATAAATGCTGACTGTGACTTTTGGATGTGTAACTGATTTGCCTTTTCAACATATCAACCTAAAAGGTATGTTGCTGTTACGTTTACAAGGTGTTCATAGCCAAAAAGCAGTTAACAGAGATGAATCATTCACCTTTGCATATGAGGGAGAAAAAAAACACGTTTATAAACACTGGAGCAGAACACATTGACATTAACAGATTTACCATATACATATATTTTAGCAAATTGTCAGTTTTTGGGTGTTAGTGTGTCTCTTTATTAATGACTTTTACCATAAGTATAATAGGTGTTGGTAATGAATGGGTTTAGCAGGGATTTTTCATTAACCTCTCTGTGTCATTAGTGCTGTCAACTGACATGGTTGTGGTCACATCCTCAGGTTGTGATTATGGGTGACACAGATGCACCCATGCTAACAGCACAGTGATTACATGTTGTTGTCACTGACCAACATGAGATCCCTCCATCATCAGTGAGAGGACTGGCTTTAGTTGTGAAGACGTGGTTACTCACCTGAGTCACACACACACACACACACACACACACACACACACACACACACACACACACACACACACACACACACACACACACACACACACACACACACACACACACACACACACACACACACACACCCAACAGAGGAGTAAACACTTACCAGCAGTCAGGGCAGTCTCCTTATCAATACTAATAATATAATGTTAGCATCACTCCTACACAATCTGAGGTGAAGAGTCATGCACAGTATGGGCCTGTTTTTGTGGAATCATATAATTGAGCAATGTAGAAGAAATACTAGTATGATACAGAAATCAACCAGTTATGACACTTATAGTAAGGGTAGGGGAGTCACTAATTTTATCATGAAGGAAACTACTAATGTGCATAACATCTTGTTTCAAGCTTGATAAGAATTATTGCACAAACCAGCTCAGCAATGTTGAGAGGGGATGGAGGGTGATTGGTTGGAAAACATCACTCCTTTGTCTGTCCAATGGGGGAGGGGTGACTTTAAAACAGACCTACCTGAGGGATTTCCATTTTGTATACAGACCTTTAAGGTGAAAGGAGGACATGAGGGAATACAGCTGGAACAGTTTCAAGAATTTGATATTCAGAAATCCTGCTGTTGTCAACCAGGTAAGGTCAGACTCTTACCATTTACCACAAAATAGGTCTTGGGTACAGGTTACTTTCCTGTATTTCTAAAGATTTACGTTTTAGATTTTTTGTTTGTGATTTGGTATTTGAATTTAAAAAAATACATACCGGTTTTTACATGTAGATTTTGTATGACCTGTTGCAACAGAAGGTTAAACAAGATATCAGTAAATATATAATGGGTTTATTTAATTGACTACTAAAGTGGAATTGTCTTAAACTGATCCTTTAACCAATTCCTGCATGAAAGACTTAATTGAAAAAGAAAATTGATTGAAAAGAATAATGTATTTCGTTGTTTATACATTAATAAATTACTTACTACATAAGTAAATATGATCAAAGTGAAATCTGCAGCAGTGATGAACTATGTCTTTGTGTCCTATTTATTTTTGTTAAATATAATCATGAAGCGTTGCAGAACTGTGTATTTCATCACCCTTAAATGAACATTCACTGACTGCAGTTGTATTTTATGTTACTTCTTACAAATTATACCACTGGAAACTTTTCAATGATCAGGATCCACATGTGGATAATGGGGATGAAAATACTGAGCGTGGGAACTGGGCCAGCAAGAGGGAGTACATGCTCTCTACGATCGGCTATGCTGTTGGACTCGGAAATATCTGGAGATTTCCGTATTTGGCCTACAAGAATGGAGGGGGTAAGTACTTGCTGTGTGATGACTTACTAGTGCTGGAAATGCTGTCAATCACTACTATTGATATTGTTTCCAATCCCTCACTTTGGGCAGGTGCCTTTCTTATCCCCTACTTTGTGATGTTGGTGGTGACTGGGATTCCTCTGTTCTTCCTGGAAAGTGCCTTCGGGCAGTTTTGCAGCCAAGGTCCAATAAACATATGGAGATCAGTACCTATCCTGCAGGGTAAGATGACCATTAGAGTTAAAGATCAATCAGGTGAATCTGAATGTAAAGATGTCAAGCATGAGGAGTTTTATGAGGCTAATGGTCAACTGTGGACAATCCTTTGTCTTTTTAATGACTCTTGATCTCAGAGGAGCTTTTGGTTGTTTGGTTTTAAGCCGTAAATCCTTTAAGGTCAATTAATTCAATTTGTTCAGACCAAAAGGGTACGAGCTGCATTAAAGTCTAACAAGAAAACTTACTGGTCAAGTGCATGTAGTTGAAACAGGTGAAGGCATTTGATTTCTCCTCATTAAAAACAATATAAAAAGACGCTGGCGTTCAGAAAAAGATGCTAAGTATGTGGGCACAAGGTCTTACTGAGCATAAAACAAAACTGTATTTCCCCACAAAATTGGAAAAATACAAAAGCATTCAGGAATGTATTGAAGAACCAAAGCTTTTTCTACAGCTCTGAAGAAAAGATTTACTTTGGAATAGAGCTGATACCTTGGGGGCTATCAGATCTATGGTGCTGCCTGATAATGAGTTAGCATGAAAAGTCGTGAACTTTGTTTTTGCTGTTGGAATTGTTCCCCCCAACTTTTGACTTGTATGCCTTCATTTATTTATGTTTAAAGGTGACCTATCATGCAAAATGCAATTTTGTACGTCTTTTATACATGAATATGTGTCCCCGGTGTTCCAGGGAACTCACCGAGTGTCAGAAAACACAACCCTCTCTATTTTCCTCCATACCCAAATCTCTAAAAAAAGGGGCTGCAACGGATCTGATACAGACTGATCCAGATTTGAACACTTGTATGTCGTCACAGAAGTTGTGCTACGGCTATTGTGCCAACTCCACCAATCAGGAGGAGACAGCCACGGACATTGGCGTTCCAAAGCGCTAGAGACGCTGTGGTACATATTTCAGGCCACCAGATGGTGCTGTTCTCCCTGAATCCGAGCATGAAAGGCAGTGTTAAATTGAGCGAAATGAGGAATTGCTAAAATGCATGATCTGTTTGGTATTTTGAAAAATAAAAAGTATAAATATGCCTTATATAGGTATGGTCCTACACTATATTATTCAAATATAGCATGATAGGTCCACTTTAATTAATTGATAATCATGCAATGTATTTATTGTTAACTTTTCACAATTTAAAATAGTCATTGGCAATATGTCAAAATGTGAAAAACTGCCATTAAGCCATTTGATATATCCTCTCTCTCTCTTTTGTGCTCCAGGTGTTGGCGTTGGCATGGTTATGGTGACTCTAATAGTATCAATTTACTACAACGTCATCATCGCCTACAGCCTTTACTACATGTTCGCCTCCTTCCAGTTTCCTCTGCCATGGTCCAGCTGCCTCAGTCTGCCTGACAGTAACTGCAGCACCACGCCTCAAGGTACTTTAAAAAAAATGGATGATTCAAGGAACCGAAAAAATAATAATGACCGTATGATAGATGTAAGATTGAAATTATACCAAAAACACAAACTATATTAAAGTTGTTTTTTTTCGAGCAATCTACATTTCAGATCAAAGCTTAAGTAATGCTTGTAAATTCTCACTTATTTGGTTTTTTACTTTTCTAGTGTACTGCAATGTAAGTGGTGTTTTAGTGACCAACTGGACTCAGGAGAACACCACCTGTCCTTCATCTGACACAATCACAGTTCCCGTGCAGAGCCCAAGTGAGCAGTACTGGGAGTAAGGATTACACTTTTTTTTGCAACAAACATAAATTCACACACTTATCATAAATGCTGTGGCTGAATAGTCTCTCCTCCTCAGCCGTGTGGCCCTGCAGAGATCCAGCGGCCTGGATGAAACAGGACCAGTAGTTTGGCATTTGGCTCTCTGTCTGCTGCTGAGCTCCTTGATTGTTGCTGCAGCGCTCATCAGAGGCATCAAGTCATCTGGCAAAGTAAGACAACATCCACCTAATACCAATACCTTATCCACAGACCAACATCAGGGCCAGTGCATATATCAAACTGTCTAATGTCCTTTCAGGGTTTTACTGCAATGCAAGCAAACGTTGTTGTTAATTAGTGAATTTAAAGGTAGCTGGATTTCTCGAATTTAGGAAAGAGCCAGACTAGCTATAGCCTATCCCTATTTTCGAGCCTTTTTATGCTAAGCTAAGCTAAGCAGCTGCTGGCTAAAGCTACACATTTCAAACGCAGATGGTTTCACCCTTCTCTTCTTAACTCTACATAAAAAGCCAAATATATATTATTATTAAAACGCTAACTATTCATAAAATGTTTTACATATTTGCATACGCCCATTAGATAAATTTATTTTGAGATTACAAGTGTGAGTGCATGCTACTGACAGAGACGAAAAGGTTATGCTAATTGCAACATGACAAACACAATAGGTTTAACAAGTTATGCATGAAACCCCTAGTGGCATTGCAAGAACATTTTACCTAATAAATTACTTATTCACAATGTTTACTGTTCTCTCCAGGTGGTTTATTTCACAGCCACGTTTCCTTACGTGGTGATTCTGATCCTGCTGATCAGAGGTGTGACACTAGAGGGAGCCAGAGATGGGATAGAGTTCTACATTGGCTCCCAATCCAATTTGACTAAATTGACAGAAGCACAGGTAAGAACCCAACTTTGACCATTTCACTGCTTTTAACTACAGATATCTAAATCTTTTGATTAAAATATGTCTTTGTGTTTTTTTAGGTCTGGAAAGATGCAGCAACTCAGACCTTCTACTCTCTCTCGATTGGCTGGGGTGGAGTCATGACTCTTGCCTCCTATAACACCTTCCACAACAATATGTTCAAAGATGCATTTGTTGTGACACTTACTAATGCTGGTGGGGGCTCTGCTATAGTAGTGTTTATCTATAAAAAGGTTAGAAAATATTCTATTTATTGATCTATTTTCATATTTTCATCTTTTCCTAGGTACCAGTGTGCTTGCAGGCTTTGCCATATTTTCAATCTTGGGTCACATGGCTCACTTCCAACAAGTGCCTATTGAAAAAGTGGTCAAGGCAGGTCAGACAAGCACAATGCTTCAACAACAATTAATACAAAAATAATGGAAAACATTTAAGTGGCCCCTGATGTTTTGTTTCTTTGTGTCTGTGCAGAATTTGGACTGGCATTTATTGCATATCCAGATGCTTTATCTAAGCTTCCCATTTCCCCTCTGTGGTCAATTTTGTTCTTCTTCATGCTTTTGACTGTTGGTCTGGACTCTCAGTTTGCAGGAATAGGTGAGTTATTTAGTTATCATTTAGACTTGCTTAACATTAGACGACTGCTACTGCAATACACTGATGTATTCTCAATAAAATGTTCTTTATTTTAGAGGTGATGACAACCTGCCTGCTGGATGCCTTTCCTCAAATCTTCAAGTCCAAAAGAGCATTATTGACCGTAGCGATATCTTCTGTTCTCTACCTGCTGGGCCTGCCATGTGTCACAAGGGTAAGTCTGAGTGTCATTTTATTTTAGAACTGTCTTACGACATCTAGTTGACCTACTCACCCATGTGTGTGTGTGTGTGTGTGTGTGTGTGTGTGTGTGTGTGTGTGTGTGTGTGTGTACCTCTGAGATAGGCAGGAATATACTGGGTGACCCTAATCGATGGGTTTGTTGCTGGCTGGGTGCTGCTAGTTTTGGCTCTCTTGGAGATCATTGGTGTCTGCTACATCTATGGTAAAAGTGACAATTGGAGGTATGTGCACATAAAGGTGACAGAGATTCCAGCTGTGTACATGTTTGTCTTCTTCTCATTCATTACAGGGGGAAATCGTTTCATTAAAGACATTGAAATGATGATTGGAAAGAAGAGTTTCCTTTTCTGGCTGTGGTGGAGAGCATGTTGGTTCTTCATTACCCCCTGCCTTATAGTGGTGAGTACAACATGCAGCTGATGCAAAAATATTTGATTAACCATATGTCTGGAAGCATCTGCTTGACTCAGGCCTTAAAAGCTATATAGAGAAATGGAAAAAGGTCTCACATTACTCTCTGTTTGTTTGTAAATAATTAAATAA
The DNA here is from genome assembly GCF_000735185.1 of Notothenia coriiceps. NCBI lineage: Eukaryota > Metazoa > Chordata > Actinopteri > Perciformes > Nototheniidae > Notothenia > Notothenia coriiceps. Next base: position 13,238 of record NW_011364162.1, on the reverse strand, counting down.
ATAAAACGTCCTCATGTCTGAATAGAAAAAACTTTGATTTGACCTTCTCACAAACAAACAGTAAATCAATTACATTCTGATCTGGTGTAATGTTTGAAACCAGCTGCCTTTGTTGTCTATAGGTGATCCTGATCTGGTCCTTGGTGTCACTCGAGTCACCCTCCTATAGTGGAGTCCAGTTCCCAGAGTGGGGTTTGGCTGTGGGCTGGTGCATGACTGTATTTATCCTCCTCTTGGTTCCTATCGTCGCTGTGTATAAACTGGTGAAAGCAGAGGGAAGCCCTTGGAAGGTGTGTATTTGTAATAACCGGAAAAGAATGCCGAAAAATCGGACGAAGATACCAATGATGCCTTTTGCAAAATGTCCAAAGCATGGCATTTTGCACAGCATGAGATGTTTTTTACATGAAAGGTTGAAATGATGCTAACGTGTTTCCACAGCGTCTGAAGTCATTGTGCTCTCCAACTGAAGAGTGGCATCCCTACCTGGACATCCATCGAGGAGAGCGCTACTCCGAGCAACGCATCCGCCTCAGGATGAGCCATAAAACCAAACCAGAAGCAAATGTGAATGTAATCTTGAGCTCATGGCTCTGATGTGTGGTTTTTGTGTCAGTGTCTTTCTTTTTGTGCATATGTGTAATCTGTGAACACTTTATTTTGTAAGTTAGAGTTAATTAAGTGATTTATGAACTCAAGGAGGCAGAGAGTGACAAATGATTCACAGATTTGATTTCTGGAGCAGGTAGAATGCATCACGCTTATGTGAGGTCATGTGTTTACTGTAAATGGAGCAGAGCCATTAGAAAGTGACGACAAGGAGCAATGACCAAAGGCACCAAGTGCAAAACAGCTGAAAGCTAACTAAAAAAGAAAGAAACATGCTTTCATGTTAAAAGAAATAATAAGATTCAATGTATAAAACAATATTATTGCTCAATGGGGCATTCAATCAAGATGTTTAATGTTTTGTTCGTAAAGACTGTCGTGCCTCTCTTGCCCATGTCAGGTAACTAAAAAAAATGCCACCTCCAATATTCTTAAATAAAAATGTTTTTCTTGATCTATGAGGTCAAGCTTCTTTAACGTCTATGCAATCTGCACCTACTATATGACAATAACACACAGCACAGGAGATAATAGGGCTGGATGTTTATAGCAGGTTCTCATGAATGCTGATGCGACCTACAATAACAAATAGCTTAGTAGGCTACAGAAAATCCAACCCAGTCTCACGGCATTTCGTGTTCACCAACACGATTTTTAATCTATTGAATCGTGTTCACCAACACGATTTCCCCCTTTTTTTTCGTGTTGCACAGCACGATTTTAAAAACAATGTATTTCTATTGGAAGTCACACGACATTACGTTTTATAGGAAGACCGGAAGCTGTGTGGTTCATAAAAGCATGTTCTTACTCAATATCAAGCCACAATTATTGCTTTTATTTTAAATCGTATAATTTCGGACTTTTGTTGCCGTCTGTGAGGAAAATAAATGGGGCTGAGAGCCTCAGGATACTGAAATCTGTATATATGTAAATCTTTTTTTCCTTCTAATTTGTTATTCTTTTCAAAATAACAGTCTGTTATTTACTCACCAATAACACACAATTATCCTTGTTTTTATTTATTTGTTTAATTCCATAATCTCTGGCTTTTTTGGCGTCCGTCAGGAACTGAATTTAAAAATAAAAATAACCGGAAACAGACGTAGGCATTTCGAGCGATTACCCAAGATCCTCAGCTATGGTTTAAGCTCGCCGATTGGATGTTTTAGCCGCAATGCATGCTGGGATTTGGTGTTTATAGAGATACTACATACTGATATACACCTGAACATCAGCAGGAGAGGACTCTTTAAAGTAGAGACACTACATACTGATATACACCTGAACATCAGCAGGAGAGGACTCTTTAAAGTAGAGACACTACATACTGATATACACCTGAACACAGCAAGA
>NW_011364162.1:0-11228 GCF_000735185.1 Notothenia coriiceps | reverse complement strand
GTACATTTACCGTCGATAGATTGTCTCTCCCTCTTACCATCACTGCAGCAACTCTATTACAAATAAGTTGGTTTAATGAAGGCTGCTCGGTTTACACATAGGGCCCGTAGTCATTTTGTCAGCCAGAACCTTGAGCATCCATGTATGATCCTCTACACGCCCCACGTGTGTGCTCTAATTGGCTTTCATTTAAGTGACTCATCAGTGATTAATTCAATCTATTATTCTGTTGACACATGGCTGAAGAAGTGAAAAGTTGTTAAGGCTGTTTATTAATATGTATTTTGTCTCTCTCTCTCTCTCTCTCTCTCTCGTTTCCTCTCCCACGCACATTGATATCAAAGGATCATCTAGTTTTAGATGAGACCTGCAACTGCTTCTGAGCAGCAAATAATAATGTCTTATTGACTGACCATTATGTTAATGCATTGGCCTATAGATAGAAGGACGCCAAATTCCAGTCTGCTCTTCCCCCCCCCGCTGTCCAGAGTATAAGGCACTTCTCAGACACCCCAAGCCGTGTCTGGCATTCAATTTGAGGCTAAACCTTCCTAAATGTCAGTCCCTTAAAACTAACTAAACACTGATGGTCCCTACATGTCTCCATGCAGGCTAACTGCTACACATAAATATTGTCCATTGCAACTCCTGTAGAAAAGGCGCAATGATTTCATACACAACAACACATGTATCTGGATCAGATAGCTCATAAGAAGGTAGCACTAATCAAAGCACTAAACTATGTTTTGAATTCTGTGCAGAATGAGAATGGCTGGTAGCACTGTGGCAGGATTCTAATGTACGGGCAACGTAGTAATGTTACACTAAAGTGCTGGTTTAACAACAACGCTGTCCTGACCAGTCGCATCCTCATTGCGAATGTAGTGTCTCTAAGCTTCACCCGCCGGTACTCCATGGCATTTCGTGTTTCACCAACACAAGCTTTTTTAAAATTTATTGATTCTTGTGTCACCACACTATTTCCTCTTTTTTTTGGTGTTGCACAGCACGATTTAAAAGTAATGTATATTTGTATTTGGTCGATCTCACGGCATTTACTGTTATAAGGTGAACCGGAAGCGTGTTGTTCATAAAGCATGTTCATTACTCAATACTCAAGCCCACAATTATTGTCTTTTATTTATCTCGTATATTTCGGACCTTCTCTATAGTTGCCGTACTTGTAATGGCGTGCTTGATGAAAGTGAACGCTGTGACGCATAGTTTTTCTCTCTTGCATATCCATTGTGTATTACATGCATAACTGTCTATTAACTCTTTGTAATCTGAAATTCTTGATAGGGATGTGTCAAAATAGCTCTCCTGCGATATCGTCTTAGTAACTATTATTAGATATAACGGTAATGAATACTTATCTCGTTTCATATCTTTCTTAATTGTCGATAAATGTTAGTCTTTCTAGCACCACTATCAAACTCTCTCTCTTGATGTTGGCACTTCAGACATATCCGTCCCTTGAGTTTTCTGCGGTGATCCCTAAGTCGCTATATGTGTTGTTTTTATTTGCATGATTAATGGTGTGTCTTTACTGACATACCTTTTCGTCGTAGTATAAAATACCAGGTTCAGCTGAAATGTAATGGAGTAGATTACTTAGTAACATGGGTTGTTTATGTGGGTTTTTCACATCATTAATCTGCGCAATTATTGGTCACAAGTATTTTCAGCCATTTATTAATGTATGTGTGGAGCTTAAAGACATTTATGAGGGCGTGTGTTACTATGGCGACTCGGATTTGTAGTGAGGGTACGTCGAAGATGACGGTTCGCTTGCCATAGCTGTGTGTATATATCCACCAAAGGCTGCATTATGATCAAAGCGACAGTTCACCATTTAAAGTTTATGCTCGTTATCATGGGTGAAAGATCAAAACATGTGTGTGCTGCCTCCACATTTTAAATATGACAAACTACTAACGCTACACTTCCACTCGCGGGAAAATAACGTTTAGACAGATGATCGCCACCTATTGCATGTCTGGCTGGGGGATCAGCGCCGGTCGGCGTTACTCGCCTACTCTATGATATCATTACGGCTCTGGCGCTGCTCGATTCGCCTTTTTCTCTATATACTCTCTATGTTTGAGATCCGACGTACCTTTGCGCACCTCCGCTCTCGACGAACCAATCGAGGTAGTCGCGCTTGTAAAGAGACTATTAACTGTAGAATGGGGTAATTTTCCGTGCCGGCAACATGCTGTTTGATTGAGGTGAAATCGACACTTATCGGTACACGACTACTCAAAACTTGGAATACTAGAACGCCCCCCAAGAAGAACTACAACATGCTTAAATCGGACGTCTCTTCTTGACGACTCATATCGATATTATCACCTACATATCCGAGTAGGGCCATGTTTGAATACATTGATGTGCTACTTATTCAAGATGTATAAAATCTAAAATAATGTAACTCATCCGGGGAGCCTGTAAAAAAAAATCTTTATATGAAAAAATAAAAGGGGAGAAATAGAAACAAATAGAGGTTTTGAGTTATAAACACTGTCGTCTAACTTGTCGTCCACTAAATGGCAGCATTAATGATTTTATAAACCACCCCGTTGGTCCCACATGACAGCTCATTCATTTATCTTACACATCTTTCTGTGCAATTATTATAACCATTCCCATTAATTACGCGTTCTGTAATTCAATACGTACTCACCCATTCTACAATTCTGAGCAGGTAACCTTGGGCTACTTTTATACTCACCCTCCTTTTAAAGCGAGAAGAAATATTCCATTGAAGTCAACCACAGTCGTGAGGCGCCGTGTGAACGCCCTATTGGCGAGTTATGCCGAGTGTGGTCTAGGAATTCAGGACAAAAAATGTAGAGAGTCCCCCAACCCTACACATTTATTATACCATGGTCACTGCCCCCAGTTTTTTCCTGTTCTATATTGGCAGCTAGTCTTTGCTATCTATTGCATGATCTGATATAAATGTTGTGGGGAAACCCCTAATATAGAACAACACTTAAAGCAGACTTTAGATTACACCTGCGTATTTGAAAATCGCGTGGATTGATGTCAGTGGCACAATCAGGCGACACGCTAGTTTTGATATTTGGGCTTGGTAAGAATCTATCAACATTTATAGCGTGACTATTGACATGATGGAACGAGTATAAAGTATATTCATTACCGTCTATTCCCTCAACTTCCTTAATACTTGATCCAATTCATCTCTTAAATGCCTGTATAAATATCTCATCAGCACAGGCTATTCTTATTAGCAATTCCCGTTCAATAGAATTATAACATGAGTTTCATAGTGAAATTGATGTGAAGCATCATAACTCCTTCTATATTTATTTTTCTTCACGGTAGTCTGCACATCCTGAAATGAACCCGGTCGACAGGTTCCTCAACAGCGCATACAAGACGGCACAAAATCACCGAATTATACGATTTAAAATAAAAGCAATATTGTGCTATAGATATTGAATAAGACTGCTTTATGAACCACAATAAAGGGTCCTTCTGCATTTATCAATTAATTATCATAAAGCTACTATGCCCATGTAAACTACGAGCAGAAACATGTAAGTAATTAGGACAGTTTGCGTCATCCCAAGGCGTGGACTCAAAACTACGATAACCACCAATAATATTCAATACAATATTAATTAAGTAATAACAAACCTCTTGCCCTATCAAAACCAACAGCTTTCCGGTCTCCTATACCCACGTATCCGTGAGAACTACAATAGAAATACATTACTTTAAATCGTGCTGTGGCACACGAAAAAAAGGGGAAAATCGTGTTGGTCGAACACGATCATAGATTTTAAAATCGTGTTGGTGACACGAATGCCATAGACTGGGTGGTGAGCTAGGCACTAATTTCGCATGAGGATGCGACTTTGTCAGACAGGTTGTTGTTAAACCGCACTTATTTACATTAGCTACGTGCCGCGTACATTAAATCCTGCCACAGTTTCTACCAGCATCTCATTCTGACAGAATTCAAAACATAGTTAGTGCTTTGATAGTGCTACCTTCTTATGAGCTATCTGATCAGTACATGTATTTGTTGTGTATGAAATCATTGCCTTTTCTACAGGAGTTGATGGACAATATTTATTGTAGCAGTAGCCTGCATGTGAGACATTTAGGGACCATCAGTGTTAGTAGTTTAAGGGACTGATCATTTAGGGAAGGTTTAGCCTCCAATTGAATGGAGACACGGCTTGGGGTGTTCTGGAAGTGCTTATACTCTGGACAGCGAGAGCAGACTGGAATTTGGCCTTCTACTATAGGCCAATGCATTAACAAATGGAGCATAAACATTATTATTTGCTGCTCAGGAGCAGTTTCAGTTCATCTGTAAAACTAGATGATCCCTTGATATCTAATGTGCGTGTGAGAGGGAAACCGAGAGAGAGAGAGAGAGAGAGAGAGAGAGAGAGAGAGAGAGACATCCAGTATTTAATAAAACAGCTTTAACAACTTCACTTCTCAGCATGTGTCAACAGTAAAATAGTATTTGATTAATCCTAGGGTCCTTAATGAAGCAATTAGAGCACACCGTGGGGTGTAGAGATCATACATGGAGCTCAGTCTGGTGACAAAATGACTACGCCTATGTGTAAACCGAGCAGCTTTCATTCAACAAGCTTATTTGTCATATGAGTTGCTGCAGTGATGGTAAGAGAGAAGAGACAATCATGGTTTAAATGTTACTGGATGGTAAATGTGTGTATTCATAGCCTAATATATTACTTAGAAGTGCAAAAAAAACATTGGCTTACTTTAACTAAAGTTAATGTAGAATATTTGTTACATCACATGTTAGATGCTTTTACCCAAAGCGACTTACATACATACACTCAATGTGGGCATTTAAAGGAATTTAGTTACTTTACAATGCATCCAAACTACTGTATATAAGAAGTTGAATATTGAGCAGTTTACAAAAAAAAAATCTAAATTCAAGGTAGAATTTCTAAAGGGTGAGCTGTTTCTTTAAGATCTGAGGTAAGATGGCCGTTTGAGTGATAATTTATTTTTGACTTACTGTAACAGGTCTCAACAGTGTAGACAGGTTTACCTGTGTAAAAAGCAGAAACCATTGGCAGGAATTCATGTTGGTCGCTGTGACTTGAAACCATCAAAAGCAGATGAAAATGTGGAAATATTGCTCGAACATTTCCAAGGACCCTGCTATTCTTAATGATCAGGTAGGACTTTCAACAAATGAATACATATCTAGCATAACTGTTGCCAATTAACTAAGGAAACAAATTATATTTTGCTTTTACAATAGCTTCCAAGACATAATGACCTACAGTAATTACCCCCCAGCAATGCTAACTTGTAATACCATACTGGACATGTTTGGAACACCTCTTTCTTTTGGATTTTAGTGCATATTCTTAATGAAAAAAGATGATCTATCTCCATGATAGGCTTCGCTGTTGGCCTGGGAAATATCTGGAGATTTCCATATTTAACCTATAAACATGGGAGCGGTAATTATTTACAACAACAAAAAATGATGCCAGTGTTGTAAGTACTGTCATCATCACTAAAACATGCTGTCATGCCTGTGAGCAGGTGCCTTTCTCATTCCCTATTACCTGATGTTGGTTTTATGTGGAATTCCTCTTTTCTTCTTGGAGAATGCCATTGGTCAGTTCTGCAGCCAAGGTCCAGTTAACAGTTGGAGAGCAGTGCTGATACTGCAGGGTAAGCCTAACAGTAGATATGTTAAAGGCTGCAACATTCAGTTATTTGTTTTAATAATGTAATAATAATGAAAAAGAAGATTTTGAATAGTGGCTTTTCGGTCTTCTTCTGTCTAAAAGAAAATAATGATTGTTGTAGGTGCTCAGTGGGGATAAGAAGTAAAACATCTTTCCAAATAACTTATTAAAGTGTATAGTCCAGCATTATAGTGTGTTATAACCTGTTATCTTCTCCAGGTGTTGGCCTTTCCGTGGTTTTAGTAACCAGGTTTATGTCAATTTACTACAACCTCATCATCGCCTACAGCCTGTACTACATGTTCGCCTCCTTCCAGTTTCTTCTGCCGTGGTCCAGCTGCCTCAGTCTGCCTGACAGTAACTGCAGCACCACGCCTCAAGGTGCTTTTATTATTTCCATATTTTAAGAAGTTGAGGATCAAACCTGCTTTTATGTTGAAATGAACTTGTTCTTGTGCACTTTACACCTCAGATCAAAGCTTAAGTAACACTTATTTGGTCTTTTTTCTTTTACTTTTCTAGTGTACTGTAATGTAAGTGGTGTTTTAGTGACCAACTGGACTCAGGAGAACACCACCTGTCCTTCATTTGACACAATCACAGTTCCCATGCAGAGCCCGAGTGAGCAGTACTGGGAGTAAGGATTACACACTACAAACACAAATTCGCCCACTTATCATAAATGCTGTGGCTGAACGCTCAGATGTTTCTCCTCCTCGGCCGTGTGACAACATCCACCCCAAGTCCTTATCCACATTATCTGAATATCCACTCACCCCGTAGCCTACATACAAAACAACAAATTGATGCTGTGCAGGAATGTACATGCCATGGTTAACTTTGCACTTTTAAATATCTTATAAATAAAGGCAGTTGCATAACTCTATCATGAGATCACACGTTCAGAATATGAAATCATGTCTTTTGTCTCTCCAGGTGGTTTATTTTACAGCTACGTTTCCGTATGTGTTGATATTGATCCTGCTGATCAGAGGTAGGACACTAGAGGGAGCCAGAGACGGGATAGAGTTCTACATTGTTTCCCAATCCAATTTGACTAAACTGACAGAAGCACAGGTAGGTACATACGTGACAATGCTAACTGATGTTCAGCAGGTACAGTATAATGTTTGAATGTTAATTATCTTAGGTTAGCACTTTTACATACTAAAATGTACTAATTAGCTCTCAACAAAAAGCTAAGGGTGATGGCAATGTCATTAGGTATGATGGTGAATATTGGAAAAGATACATTGTGAACTGATGATGGTGCTAGATGAAAAGTTGTTTTGTGATCAAATACTTTTTTTTAATACCACAGATTAGATTGGTGCTAGATACAAAGTTCAAGCCTATCCTTAACTCTAACCCTAAGCCTTACCCTAACCCCATCATCTGGGAAACATGCATGTCTGTACACTTTTTAAAGGCAATCTGCCCAGTTTGTGTTGAATATTTCTGTCTGCAAATATTGCCACTCCTTCAGTCATGCCGGTAGCATGGCTAAGAAGAGTTGAGTTGTCCTATAAATGATGTCCTATATCACTCTCTTAAGTCATGTTGGTGTGTTTCAGGTCTGGAAGGATGAAGCAACTCAGACCTTTCAATTGGAATTGCGACTCTTGTTTCTTATAGCAACTTCCATAACAACATGTTCTTAGACTCAGTTGTTGTAACCCTCTTAAATCATGGTAGGAAAATACATTTGAAGCACTATTTCAAAGCTGAAGGATATTGTCAGAGTTTATTTAAGACATAACAATACCATGTTATAAGTCATTCTTTCTTCAAACATCAAAACCATTATGTATAGTGCTGTGCATAGTACACTATGTCAGTTTACAGTTGGACCATTGAGTCCTCGGAGAGAGTTATCTACAGCTTCCATTTTCTGTAGCAAGATTTAAGTTGTATAAAACGCCTTGAGTGGCACCTTTGATATACAGTGTGAGAAATTCTGTAAGCTGTCGCTACATTTGGAGTGACTATTGTAATTTTCTGTTACAGCTACGAGTGTATTTGCAGGCTTTGCCATTTTCTCAATTTTGGGTCATATGGCCCACATCTATGGAAAGCTTGTTGCAGCAGTGGTGAAGGAAGGTCGGCATCTTTCATATAACTGACTGATTGAGACAAGATGTCAAAAATCTGCTACAGTATGATGTTCTTTTCTGAAAGTGTGTTGCTCTATTGTTGTGCAGGATTTGGCCTGGCATTCATTGGGTATCCAGACACCTTGGCTAAACTTCCCATTTACCCTCTTTGGTCCATCTTGGTTTTCTTTATGTTCATCATAGTTGTCCTGGACTCTCAGTTTACATGTTTAGGTGAGATTGTCATTTACCAGTGGCTTTGCTATCATACCTCGTACCCAAAGCCCCTTTTTCTACACGCTGTATCTATGTCATATCAACAAATCACTGTAACTGTTTAATTGGCTCATGAATTCTCACCCCTCTTCTTGTCTTTTAGAGGTGATCACAACCTGCCTGTCGGATGCTTTCCGTGAAAACTTCAAATCCAAACGTACCTCATTGACTATTGGGACATGTGTCACTGTCTTCCTCTTGGGCCTGCCATGTGTCACAAGGGTACACCAGATCTACCGGCAGTGAATATATGAATTCTGTCAGATATATTATCCTTGCTAACTGTGTGTGTGTGTGTGTGTGTGTGCGTGCGTGCGTGCGTGCGTGCGTGCGTGTGTGCGTGCGTGTGTGTGTGTGTGTGTGTGGTTTTGGTGGAGAGCATGTTGGTTCTTCATCAGTCCATGCATCCTTGTTATAAGTACAATATATTTTTTAATTTTATTTTTTACATGTTATACTTCATTAATTCCACCTTTCTGATTTAATAAAATCAGAAAGGTGGAGGTACTGTACAGCTCTCGTTTCCTTAAGAAGGCAGTCAAGATCCTCAAGGACCCACATCACCCGGGTAACGAGCGCTTTGGCCGCGCTCAGGCAGGCACTTCTGTACCATGTCTTCCCGGACAAACAGACTCAAATTTAGTTTCTTTCCCAGGGCAATATGTGCACTTAACGCTGCTAATATTTAAGTTATCATGTCTTCCGTGCAATAATCATGTCTTCCGTGCAATACGAGGGGAATCGTGCAATTTAATTTATTATTTATTTATGTACATATTCCCTATCATGTCTATTTAAGTCCCATTTGTTGTTTTTATATTGTCTTGTTGTTTTTATATTGTCTTGTTGTTGCGCGTTGGCACCTTGGTTCATATTGTAATTTCGTTGTACTTGTACAATGACTAATTAAAGATCTTATCTTATCTATTGCAGCCACATGCCCTTACACATTGAATGTGGCATTCATGAGTTGTCACATCTAATCTTTTGAAAATAGCTGAAGCATTCGATGATTACGTTTGCCCATTAGTTGTTGACTGTCAGTCATTGTGAGGAGCACTGAGTGTCCTTTGCAGATATGTGACAGCTCTAAATAGTTCCACTTTTGCAAAGACTTCCCTATAGAAGCAGACTTTTGTTATATGCTCTTCATTTAAGCACCCAGGCATAAAAAGACTCAAACTTGACCTTGTCTAACAATCAAGGTCGGAATCAATAGACTGCTGTTTGCGCGTGGGCTGCATGGATCACCTTGCCTTCTGAGCAATAGCTGCTGTAGGTCTTTTTGTCATCCACATCTAATTCAACAACTGTGCATCATTTCCTCGGCTGTGAAAATAAATCCGATCTGGCAAAACAAAAAAGTTCATTGGGGACGTCAGTGAATCCTGCAGCCACATCACAGTCTCGCCAGTCGGAGGCATTTATCTGACATAGCATCTTGCACTGTAACTCATATGGGGATGTAAAGCAGAAGGAGAGAGATACCTGTACCTGTGCTGTCTTATTTCACAACAATCTTGGATGTATTTTATAAGCTGATTTCCATGACTGATTAGCTTACCTGAAATAATAACACATTTAGTCTACATTGTGGAACATTATGAAAACAGATCCATTTATGTACACTGATGCTGTAACCAACAGTAGAGAATAAAACAGAAAAGCATTCAGAATATGAGAGGATTAATGTAACAGTAAACAACTTAGTTCATTTTTTATTCTTGTCATAGAGAAATGACCATTTTAAAACATTATGCAGAAAAAATGGAACAACAGATGTCAGATTTGTACTCGGTTAACAGTTTTGGGCTTTTACACCAGAGATTTTGTGTTTTATCAAGTGTAGTTCAGAAATGAATGATGTCATGAATAATGATCTTCTTTTATTATACTGTAGATGTTCAAAACAAGGTAGTTGCACAAGTGCTGATTTATTTTTCTCCAAACTAAACTACTTCAGTTAGACAAATGGTTATGAGTCATACAGTGCTCCTATGGAGGCTTTTTGAGTCCACATGAATGCATTCCATTTGACCAATAAGGAATCCTTCAAAACAAAGTTAATATAGGGAATTTGTGTGAATCTATTTTAGATAAATATGTCACACAGTGTTACAGAAATTACATTTGGTATAAAATTAGGGCAAATTAACAGACGATATTAGCATAGTATCACAGTTAATCCTGTTCAGATCTGGAACACATTGTCTGATCCTGTTTAGATTTGCTCAGAAATATTCATAAGCTATGGATTGTCTACTATCATTAGCAAGAATACTGTGGCATATTAACGCCTTATCCTGTTTATTTCTGCCTTTTGTGGTCTACACCAGTGGTTCTCAACTGGTCAGGCCTAGGGACCCACTTTTTCCTTAGTCAATAGATCGCGACCCCAAATTTTGAACCACTCAAATCTATTCAACAAAAAATCGTTCAGTAATAGGCTATACACTCTTTTCAGCATACATTATTAATTAAAGTGAAGTACAGTGCATATATCCTTTATATCCCTTCACAGAACTAAAGTATGCTTTTAAATAAGGTTTAATGAGATGATGGAATCAAAGCTGAACTGTATAACATACGTGCTGAAAACCCAACCCCAGAAGGGGGGTCTGGGGGGATTCTCCCCCAGGAGATTTTTTGAAATACTAACATATAAGATACCCATTCTGGTACTCTCTTGAGAAGAAAATAAATAAATATATTGCTACCCGACATATTAATAATATTTTATGTCATTGTTTGTTTTTCACTTTGTTCTGACAGCTTACTGCTCCTCTCAGTATACTATAAATAATAGTTCTACCGCAAAGTTATTCTCCGTGGGGACTTCCGGCAACAATCTGGATTCTGATCAAAGGCCATAAGACTCGGAAAAACATCAGCAAAGATGTTTTATTGAGAAGATGATCACTACGTGACAGAAGTTTTCAAAACCGTTCATGGTCTCCGGTACTTCCAGTCCAACGCATACTGCATGCACAGCGTTCGAAAATCGGGCCTTCAAAATAAAAGATTGACTTTTTTCAAAAAAATTAAAAAAAGGAAGAAAAAAAAATTCTAATTTTTTTTTCTTCACTCACACATCTGCGACCCACTCGAAACGGGTCCGCGACCCACTTTT
>NW_011364161.1:0-2461 GCF_000735185.1 Notothenia coriiceps | reverse complement strand
CCTGTATGCAGCAGCTGCACATGTTCTCACCTCCACACGTCAACCTGGCCAGCCTCGTACCTGCACTCTGCGTGAGTACACCTGAACTACACCTGATACAGACCTGAGTACACCTGATATACACCTGATATACTCCTGAATACACCTGATATACACCTGAGTACACCTGAGTACACCTAATATACTCCTGACTACACCTGATATACACCTGATATACACCTGAGTACACCTGATATACACCTGATACACATCTGAGTACACCTGATATACACCTGATATACACCTGATATACACCTGAGTACACCTGATATACACCTGACATACTCCTGACTACACCTGATATACTCCTGACTACACCTGAGTACACCTGATATACTCCTGACTACACCTGATATACACCTGAGTACACCTGATATACTCCTGACTACACCTGATATACACCTGAGTACACCTGATATACACCTGAGTACACCTGAACTACAACTGAGTACCCCTGAACTACAACTGAGTACCCCTGATATACTCCTGACTACACCTGATATACACCTGAGTACACCTGACTACACCAGATACACACCTGAGTACACCTGATATACACCTGAACACCCCTGATATACTCCTGACTACACCTGATATACACCTGAGTACACCTGATATACACCTGAGTACACCTTAACTACACCTGATATACACCTGAACTACACTTGAACTACTCATGATATACACTATACCACCTGGCTTTTATCTATGGACAGATTTAAAGATTTATGTGTCAAATAATATAGTTTTGAACATATGCAGTGAATGTAAGGGTGATATACACACCTGATACACACCTGATACACACCTGATATACACCTACAGCATAGAATTATATTGTTTTTTGCAAATGTCTGAAGGGGAAGGGGAAGAGCTTTGACTAAGCCAATTGTTCACACCTCTTTAGTCTTAGTTCTGGTGAAAAACAAGACAAGAAAAAACATTTATTTATAAGATTTTAGACACAGAATCAACCAAAGAATACCCAAAAACAATGCAATTAACATCAATTCAATTATCTGTTAGCAACACTGTAACCAAACAAATATCAAGGGCTTATGTTGAGTACTTTGACCCTGTGTTGTGTCTTGCAGGAGATCTTGTTGGATTATTCTTTGTTGGTAGGTTCTCTCTCGAAAGGCCTGAAGCTGTTTGTCTCACTTTACTTTTCAGCTTGTTTCTCCATCAACACTTTCATGTTATTCTAATAACATGTTATTGTAATAACATGAAACACGTCACACAGGCTTATTGTGAGCTTTTAACATCATCTTTTCTGTTGGTACCCTAATAACCCGCACGTGTTTTTCAGTTTATTTTAACACTGTTTGCTTTGCAGACTAACGCATAACTCAATAACTTTACCCACAGCACTGCACTAACCCCCTGCCTGCTGGCTGTTTGTTTCTCCTACAGTGAAAATACTCAGTGTTTCCTCCAGAAAGAACTCATCTAAATATTATTACTAAGAGTCATCCTGTGAATTTATTCAATGATAAAGGATCCTGACAGTAACCAGCAGAGAGTAACCTCTTTTCAGTCTGAAGCATTATTACTTCATCATTGTTCTTTTAGATAATAATTATTATTATAATAAAAATACTATTTGGATAAAACATTAATTGTTTCGTCAAGGAAAAAAATATCCAACATCTTCTTGGTTTGATATCCAAAAAGTATATCTAATCTTAAATCTATTGTAATAAATCTGTGTTTTTCTAGATTAGGGAACTCGTAGCTAATAATTATCACTATTTTAACAGATATTCTTTTATGAAAATGTTTGCAAAGTTTAATTTCGGAAACTGGAGGAAACATTGTGTGTAGCTGCATGCCTTATACACCTTACACCTGCTGTGATAACAGGGAAACAGTGTTAACTAAATTGTGTGTGTGTGTCAGGCCCACCTGTGCAGCTCTTACCTGTGTCTGCGCCGGGCCGTGGTGGCGTGTCTGCGGCAGCTGGTTCAGCGGGAGGCGCTGGAGGTTTCTGAACACGCTGTGACGCTGGTCAAAGAGCTGCCCAGACGAGACAACACACAGCTGGGTCAGCAGCTAAAGCTTAATACATTCATTACATTATATTATCATGTCAGTTTAAGCATCCAGGCATGTTTGAATAGATTTAATAATACTGTTCCTGGCATTACAATGTGTTTCCTATATGATGTTTCCAGAAAAAGTTACATTACTTCTTCATTAATATCTAATTTTCCACATTCAGAATTCACAAATATTCCATTACGTTCCTATTATGAAAAGCACATTCAAGCAGTGGCGGTTCTAGACCAATTTGACTGGGGGGGCCAGTTATTTTCTGAGGGGGGCCCAATAAATGCAGGACGAAAAAGACAAAGACAGTATGAAGTAATTGCGCATAAGAAAACAATGCAATACAGTTATTGGTATTTGTTTCAGTACA
>NW_011364160.1:0-1234 GCF_000735185.1 Notothenia coriiceps | reverse complement strand
CTACGTACGTACTACGTACGTACTACTACTACTACTACACTACTACACACACACACACACACACACACACACACACACACACACACACACACACACACACACACACACACACACACACACACACACACACACACACACACACACACACACACACACACACACACACACACACACACACACACACACACACACACACACACACACACACACACACACACACACACAAGCTTCACCTCATTACTTTAACACACACACACTCACTCAGAGCCATAATCAGGTTTCGTCTGTTCCTCTCCCGGCCGGTGACATCCATCACGAGCACCTCAGTGATGAAGAAGCACAAATGTGATAGCTGCATTGATTCTCTCCACCATGAGATTACTGGCAGGCTTCAATCCAGTAATGTAGCGTTCAAGTCTGTCCGTTGTGACCGGTGTTATAGAATATGGCTGTTCACCTTCATATGGTCCTTTATTAAATCGATAGCTGGAAACACAGTCTGAGTTTGCATCGATAATTACTAAGAAGGATGTCAAGTCTGGGACAATCAATAAGGACTCTTTTAATGAGATAAGTAAGTACTGAGAAGAAGGAAGAGTGGAGGAATTTGAAAGGTTGATATACAATATATCACATCAATGAAGTGATGCACTTAGTTTACGAATGAAGGGATATTCTAATCCTAATTAAGGTTGTTAAAATGCTTGATGTTAGGTCTTAAATCAGCCTTTTAGCCGGGTTCCAGGTCCTTGAAAGACACAAGAGCCTTTCTTTAATGGACGCCCAGCCCATTTATCCCCCTGGGAGGTCAAAATATTGAGTAGACTCTAATTTAAAGCCGGTATTAGTGTCTTCTGTAAGGGCAAGTTTCCAGCTTTTGGTGGGCAGTGAAGAACTGCTGCGAGCAACTTCTGGACAAAGTAGTGCTGATGTCCTGCTAACTACACCTGTTAGGCGGCGAGGCGGCACTCTGTATGTTACGATTGGGTGAAGCAGGTAGGACTCAAATGCAGAATTTAACGAAAAGCGAGCTTTATTAAATAATAAAAGCTGTGGCAAAAAAGGCAGTATCCAAAATATCCAAAACAAACGAGCAGTAGAAGGAACACAGACCGTGGAATAACATGGAGGGGAAACAATGAACCGACTTGGAACACAGGGGAAGACTAGACTAAGGCCCAATCCCAAACCACTCCCTCGACCCTACCCCTCCGTGACGGAGTGAACTCCGTCC
>NW_011364159.1:0-3258 GCF_000735185.1 Notothenia coriiceps | reverse complement strand
GTTTTTGTTTTAAAAACCCCTAGAGTCTGGGCCGACCTCATATGGAGGGGCAGAGTGTTCCTGAGCCTGGGACCAGCTGCTGCGAAGGCTCGGTGCCCTCGGGTTTTGAGCCTGGTCTGGGGCACTACCAGCAGTAGCTGGTCAGCAGACCTTAAGGCTCTGGCTGGGGTGTAGCGCTGGAGGAGTTCAGCTATATAGCCCGGAGCCAGCCCATTTAGTGCTTTAAAAACAAATAAAAGGAGTTTAAAATCAATTCGGGGGGCCAGAATTGGGGTAATGTGGTCACGCTTTTTGTGGCCAGTAAGAAGACGTGCAGCGGCGTTCTGCACTAGCTGCAGGCGTTTAATTGAGGCCTGGTCCATACCCACATACAGACCGTTGCAGTAATCCAACCTTGTGTTTACAAAGGCGTTGATAACCCTTTCCAAGTCTTGGAAGATAAAAAACGACTTGGTCTTAGCCAATAGTCGTATTTAAAAAAAGGAAATTTTAACTACACTGCTGACCTGTTTATCAAATTTAAAAGTGCTATCGAAGGTCACTCCAAGGTTCTTGACAGAGGGGAGGATGTTTTTTTTTAGGGAGCCCAGAGTATCAACTGGGGAGGCTGGAGGTTGGGGTCCAAAAAAGATGACCTCAGTCTTACTCTCGTTTAGGTTGAGGACATTTTGGCTCAGCCAGGATTTTATCTCTGTTAAGCAGTCCATCAATATCTGTAAAGAGTTTGCATTGGAATTGAGAGGCAGATAGATTTGTACATCATCTGCATAACAATGGAAGGGGACATTGTGTTTTGTAAGGATTGAACCCAGGGGCAGTATGTAAAGTAGAAAAAGGATGGGGCCCAGAATCGAGCCTTGGAGAACCCCACAGGTAAGAGGGGCTTTGGCAGAGGAGAAGGCACCCAGCTGCACTGAAAAGCTACGGTCTGTCAGGTAGGACCTTAACCAAGCAAGGGCAGAGCCTGTGATGCCAGCGGACTGTTCAAGCCGTGACAACAGGTTGCTATGGTCCACAGTATCAAAGGCAGCTGTCAGGTCTAACAGCACCAGGACAGCTGGGCTACCTGAGTCGGCGGCTAGGAGCAGATCATTAAAAACTCTTAAAAGGGCTGTTTCAGTGCTGTGCATGGGTTTAAAGCCAGACTGAAACTTTTCATGGATTCCATGCGTGGTTAAAAAAGACTGCAGCTGGGCATAGACTACTCGCTCCAGAACTTTGGATAAAAAAGGTAGCTGGGAGATGGGCCTAAAATTTGCGAGAATGGAAGGGTCGAGATTTTTCTTTTTAAGTAGTGGCTTTACCACGGCATGTTTGAAGGCAGCTGGGACACATCCTGAGCCAAGAGAGGTATTTAATAGTAATAAAATACTTGCTCCAACTGAATTAAAAACATCTCTGAGAAGGCGAGAGGGAATACTATCTGAGCTGCAGTTTGTCGGCCGCAGGTGCTTGACCACATCCGAGAGAGAAGAGAGGGATACAGGCTCAAAGTGGTCGAGGACAGCAGGGCACAGGAAAGGAGCAGGATCTGGGGTAGCACTAGTGTGGGCTAGCCTAAGAGCAGATACTTTTTCGATAAAAAATGTAAGGAACTTATCACAGAGAGTAGTCGATGGCACAATTGGAGAAGCATCACAGGGATTAATGATCGAGTTGAGGACATTAAAAAGAACCTGAGGTTTATGGCTGTTTTTGGAGATTAACAGAGAAATGTGCTCTGTTTTGGCTGCTTTGACTGCCCTCTGGTAGTCAGAAAGACAAGCACGAAGGATTTCTAAGGAGACATGGAGTTTATCCTTTTTCCATTTTCTCTCTGCACGCCTGCAAGCGCGTCTGAGGGCACGAGTACAGTCATTTAGCCAAGGCTCTGAGAGAACTTTGGTGCGTCTAAGCGTAAAAGGAGCAACAGAATCCAAAATTAGTGTACATGTCGAGTCAAACATGGAGATAAGCTCATCAGCATTAAAAGCACAGTTCACATCTAATTCACAGATCAGGGAAACATTAAAAACATCAGAAAACTGTGAGGCAGTCAAGGGGTTAATCGAACGCAGACGACGCGCAGGAGCACGTGATTCGACTCCTGCGGAAGGGATTGAGGTTGTAAACAGAACCGGTAAATGGTCTGAGATACGCGTTGTTACACAGATTTCATCCACAGATACAGACTGTCCAAACGATAATACTAAATCTAAAGTGTGTCCTTTTTCGTGTGTTGGGCCAGCTACGGACTAAATGAGACCGAATGAATCGAGGAGATTTAAAAAATCCCTAACCAGAGATTTATGCAATTATGCTGTGCATATATACATATACTTATATACTAGTAATTATGGTATTTTCTACCGTCACCCTGCAGCCACTTCATTACTTTCAATTTGTTTCACTGCTACATACATACCTTTTTATACCTGGAATGATTAATTATTATTTGACTTACATTTTTTAATATGTGTGCATGCCACTTTACTATACCATTTTTTATATTTTCTCTACAATTACTGTCTCTTTGCTGTAACAATGTATATTTCACTTCTGACAGTCTTCATTCCCATGCGGCTAAATATAAAGACAGGGCATGTTTGACTTTGAACACATTATGCTGATGCTGCTGTTTCTTCTTCTTCTCTTTTCATATCCTACATGGAAAATCTCCTTTGCTGGGACAGTGGATTCCCAGCCCTGCACAGACAGGTTAATGAACACATGAAACAGCATGTTGACAGGGAGGACATGGCAGCCTGTCATGGGGGGGGGGCAGTATTTGTCTCTCAACTTGCGTGGGTGCATTAAGGGGGCAGATAGGAGCATGCATCACAGAGAGAGAGTTGTGCCACACAGGAATTCCTGTGAGGTCGCAGGTCAGGACTCTGAGCTCGCATGCACATTCTGCTGGACATACATAGTCTACATAACCCCCCCCCCCAAAAAAAAAAGATAACTCAGTTACAGACCACCCAGCCAGACAGCCTAAACAAACAGTCCGTCTGACCTTCACCCAGGAACCCCCCAATTATACTTGAGCTTGTTGTTACATATTTTGCCTTAATCAAATATTGGGCTTACTGCATTTTGCAGTTCATATTGCAACATTGATCAAATTGAAGTAATTGTGCAGCACTTATATCTAATGGCTGCACGCACGTCTATCATTTTGACATGGTCTCAGGTTTGTCACTTGCATTGGTTCATTCCCTCAATCCAAACACATGCAGCAGACCTGATCCTGGTCTCAGTTGTCCCCTCCCCCCCCCC
>NW_011364158.1:0-8850 GCF_000735185.1 Notothenia coriiceps | reverse complement strand
GTAAAAGGTTCCATAATGTCTCAGCGGTCGGCTCGTTGCTTATTGTCTTGTAGGTGGAAATTCAAATGACCTTTGCTTCGTACAGCCCTTTGGGGGCGTCCGGCCGGGGGTATCGCGCGCGCATTTTACCCGACCGAAGAATAAAATTCAAACGCAACGGAAACGAGGCGAGGACACCCCTTCAGGGTTGTCCACTCTGGGCCGTATGCGTTGCGAGACCCCCAGGGTGCCCGAGCGCACACATTCGGGATTATACTAGTACAAAGACTAATAGCTAATTATATGCCGGGGGAGGGAGAGGGGGTTGCAGAGGTACGACCGACGACCCGACAGTCTTCGCCCCGCTCCTTCTTCTCTCCGTCCGTCGGCAAATAATTTATAAGTAATATGCGTCTCTTGTCTCAGCAGTAGTTAAACAAAATTTTGAGGTTATTTTTGTTTCTTCTAGAGGACTAGCCCGTGGAAAACGGATTAAATACATACCTTCTAAATTTTGAAATTCGCCTGTACAACTGGGCCGCCTGTAAAAAAAATTGCATTTGAGACGGCGTGCCCAGCGGCAGCAGGGTAACCTTCTCCGCCTCTCCACCCACAAAAAGTAGGACGACCAACCTGATCTTTTTAATACTTTTTAAAAGCCTTAATTTTCGCTAAATTGATTTATCAACTTTTAATACTTTTTAAGACCCCGCGGACACCCTGTTATTTAAAGGGGATCTATCGTGCAAAATGCACTTTTGTACATCTTTTCTACATGAATATGTGTCCCCGGTGTTCCAGGGAACTCACCAAGTGTCAGAAAACAAAATCCTCTCTCTTTCCCTCGATACCGATACCAAGTCAAGAATTGCAATTCCGATTCTTTTTTAAATTATTTTCATGATCAATAAAATTGTAGTTTATCTGTTAAGTGTTTTCTTACAACATGGTCTCTTCTTTATACTTGAGTTTATGTGATTTCTTTGATAGTTAACTTTATATTTTATTAACATGTAATAGTACAGTAATATAAATAATTATTGACAACATGTACATTGCAGATGTTAGCCACATTGGTAAGTTAGCTAAAAAGATTAGACAGTTATCATTGCCATTAATTGCCTCGTCAAACTACGAAAACGTTTGTTTGTCCCAAAATAAATTACACTTGTTTGACTTAGATTTGAGGGCATGGGCTTGAGCATGATGTAATTATGTTATCTATCACATTCGCTAACCTGTCTGTCTTTAAATTCTTTAAACAGCTCTGGATACCGGTCGGCGAGGTGCTTAGCCAAGTTTGATGTGTTGGCTCCCTTGGTTTGCAGGGATCTAAAACATGTCTCACAGACAGGCCTCGTGGTGTCCGTAGGCTTGCCCTCATTGTCAGAGATATAGCTCAAATACTTCCACATTTTGCTTCTGGCGTCTTTTTTGTCAACAAGCCGAGGCGCAGCGGCAGTTGCACTCCCACTTGCAACCATGCTTCTCGTTTTCTCACATGCTCTGGCAGCTAGCGCGTGAACGAGAGAGGGGAGGCACTTGAGCGTGCACGAGAGGGGAGGGACTGCAGGCACTGCTGCAGTGCAGGGAGTGGAAGCAGAGCGCTGAACACACACGGCTCTTATTAAAACAGCGCTTTCTCACCGGAGTACTTTCCCCGTCATTCTTAAAGTACCGATACTAATTAAACGGAGGAATCGTAACGTTTTTAACGGCAGGGTATCGCGGTACCTTTCAAGTATCGGTACACCGTGCAACACTATTCACATTACAGGGCTTAATCCTCATTTTGGGATTCTGGATAAAGAGGTTTGGGCAACATGAGATTTTAGTTTTTTACTATAATCTCATAATTCTTAGAAAAAAGTCACAACTCACTTTTTTTTAAACTTTTGGTCACATACCACTTTTCTTTTTTTTATGTGGCCCTAGTCCTGTTCCGTACGGATGTGTTCACATTCATGTTTGATGTGAAACAAATCTCACACATGAGGCGGAAGTAGCTCACTGTGAGGGATCGACTGTGTTGTGATTGGTCAACCACTTAAAGATGTCCCAGCCCTTAGCCTATCACGTACAATGTGTTGGAATGCCAGCCAATAGAAGTGCGAGTGTTACATAGTGATCTCAATATGTTACGGAAGTAAAGGAAGCAGTCCAATGGAGGTGTTTCAGGCAGGGGGTGGAGTGTGTGGAAGGGAAATTCCCTCTGGAAGGAAACTTGGGGATTTTAGCTTTTGCAGACCATTAACATGTGCACAATCCTATAAAACACATCAAGGGAATAATAAAAAAGCATAACAGGGCCCCTTTAATTGATCCAAACAGGATAGGTGTGAGAGCAGCCTTAGTTCCAGGTGTATTTGATGCCAAGGCCAACAAAAATAAAGCAGACAATAAGCATGATTTGAGGCTTGAGAAGGTAAGTGTGTACCCAAAAGGCGGAGGCCTGTGTTCATGCAGAAATGCTTTGGGTTCGCCTGGGTTGGGCTCTAATTGTCATGGCTGAGTGTCAGAGCAGTGGAAGTTACTTGAAAGTGTTGAATTAAAGTCAGAATGGGCAGCAGCGGGTACGTGTTTATTCCATTTCACCCTTGGAGGGCACATGCGCTTTGAAGGTTACAGTTAAAGCATAAAAAAACATCTCTTACAAGTGTACTGTGAATGTTGAAATCTTTTATAAATCCATTTATCAGCTAAAGTGCAGGCCGGAGTTTCAGTTTGTGTGGTGTGTTCAGGTGTGTGTGTGTNACATTCACATTCAGTGTTGTCACGATACCAACATTTTGATTTCGATACCGATACCAAGTCAAGAATTGCGATTCCGATTCTTTTTCGATACTTTTTTAAAATTATTTAAAAAAGTATCGAAAAAGAATCGGAATCGCAATTCTTGACTTGGTATCGGTATCGAAATCAAAATGTTGGTATCGTGACAACACTGAATGTGAATGTAACCATAGAGACAGATAATCATTCCCGTTGACACCTACGTGCAACTCACACATTAACCGAACCTGCATGTCTTTACTGTCTTGTAATGTGGGAGGAAAACGGATCTCCCAGAGACTACCCACACCGGCATGGGGAGAACATGCAAAATCCACACAGAAGGGCAGTAACAATGCATCCATCCTCCTTCAAAGCTCTATTAGGATGTTGAACCTGTCGAGTAGGGGTATACAAGCATGTATATTTCTCCTGCTGCTTGCTGAGGTACACCTTAGCTGCAGGCTTTAGCGGGAGGCTGCCTGAACGCCACGTACTAATGAGAAAAATCTGCATGATGCGTGTGGGTGGACACGAGGATAATACATCTCCAAAGAGCAAGCAACAGTAGGCGTACTGATGATTAATAATGTTGATGGACGTGTTCCGGCGTTGTATGGCTTTTACTTTTGTTATCTTTTTGTCTTCATTCAGTGATGTTGTTCTTCTCTCATTATTACTTTTCAGAAAACCTTTTTTCGTGCCTTTTCTGGTCCCTGAGTGTTTGTAGGAGACTGAAGGGCTAATGTACAGGTGTGATTATATAAAAGTATTGCTGAATCAACAAAAAAAAGCGTTTTTCTAAGCTTATGAAAAGTTGACTTTTTAGAGATTTTTGATTCTCACGACAGCAGGTATTGAAAAAGGCACAACTTTAAACATATGCAACATTAAAATGCAACATGCACATTAATACAGAAGTAATATAGATCGAAAAACATCACATATGATCACAATAGTTTTTGCTGATAATAGCTTTATTTATTTTTATTTGGCATTGTTATTTTTAACATTTCCTTTTATTACTTTTCAGAATGATCTTTCCCTACCTTTTTGTTGGCCAGTGAATTGATCTGGAAGACTGAAGGTTACATTGTGCATGTGCATAATGTTTAAAACCCTCTTGAATCAGTGAAAAGCGACAAAAGGATTTTAAAGTTATGATGATTTCGTAGACCATGATGCATTGCTGAAGATTAAACTACTCGACAGGAAACATAGAAGTAGCAATAAGAATGTGCAGTAAGACCAACCTTCTGCACATTAATTCAGAAGTCAAATCCGTCCAAAAACGTCACACTTAGTAGCTAAACAATGATCGTGGGAACATTTGACTGCACAATCAATGCTTTTTCATAATTTAAGTACATGTTTCTTGTAACACTTTTATAACTTAACTAAATATGCAAACATTTTAAATGCAGTAGTGCTTTAGTGTGGTATTAGTACTTTAAATAAGGTAAAAACCAAAATACTTCCACAGAGTCCACAATCAATGTTTTAACATACTGAGTAAAAATATATGTTTGAGTACATCACTTCACTAAGTAGGATTTTGAATGCAGTACTTATACTGCTATACTACTTATACAGTATAAATGACTATTTTCACTATGGTATTAGTTATTTTACTTAAGTAAAGGATCTGAAATGTATGCCACCACACTTTTGTGTAATATGTTTGTCTGGAGTTTTGATGCGATATTTGTTTTGTGTATAGGACATTACATTGTTTGTTATATTGCTTCATCCTTTGATAAGTGTGTCTGTATGTGTTAGTGTGTGTTTCTTTCGGACAAAAGTGTACATTTCTTAGCATGTCTCTCCTTTGAAGCCAAATAGCATGTTAGTGTGTTGCCTCCTAAAGTAAGATACATGCTGGGGTGAACATGATCATTTTATAATTGTGTTTCTATTCCGGAGTTGGGTATTTCCCTTCTGGCTGTCATTGGCCATCACCTTTCTTTAACTCTCCATCCTTCTCCTGTCATTATTCTCTCCCTTCAGCTCTCAGTCTAACATTACAGCTTTAAATTCTCCACTTGTTTTGACAAAACTGTCACTCCATTTTTTAAGTATGGCAGTTTTGCAGTTAGAGGGGTTGGGCTAATGGCATTTTGAAAGCTTGCAGTTCTTAAGTGAGGTTATTTTTGAAATGTTTCTCTGCAGAAAGTTTGCCTCATAGCAGATGCAGAACATTATGGGAAAATGTAGAAGATGTGAATGCTGTATGGTACATTGCAGGCTATAGGTGTTACATCAACAACCAGTAGGCTTGGTGAGTAATGGATTACAGGTAACAGGATTACGTTTTAAACCCTGACCACCAGTAACTACAAATGTTGCCATATCAACCAGAACTATGATTCCTATTAAGTGAAATGTTTGCTGTCAAACACTACAGCAGAACAAATATAAGATTTTTTTGACACCAGTATCATTATTCACCCTGCTAATCCGTCAAATTCCTTACAGCTTCCTAATCAAGTAAATCTTAGTCGAAAAAACGTTGGCCAAAACAGCTTTCTGGCATCAACGCCAATGTATTACATGAGACAATATGTGCAATGTTTGTACATTTTCTTTCTCTCTGCCATCATATGCAAAATGTTTGCAAGTATCCATCCAGACACGCGTAAGCACGAGTTTGACATCTTTGTTTTGCAATATGCATCTGTCAGTTAAATGTGCCGCCTTCGATTAAAGGAATTGATATGTTCGGAGGATATCATTCCAATATATCGGATCATTTGGAACCGGTTCTCTATTGGATGAGAGTCATTGGATATTATTGTTCTTACAACTTTGCAATGACTATTCCCCCTGCACAAAGCCAGGTCCATTAACAAATGCACAAAACTTGCACAGATCTCTGAACCCAGCCCCATCCAAAACTCACACTAATGCTTGTGTGGAATAAAATCCCTCCTGACTAGCTTCAAAATATTCTGCAAAGCTTCCCAGAAGAGTGACTGCTGTTATGCTTTAGGAAAGTGTTCATCAATCACCCATGGAAGTACAGTTGGGATTTCTCCCAACATAAAGTATATAACAAGAAGTACCAAAGCTTTTCTGGCCTTATGGTGAGCCGGCACCTGGGTAAAACACCATACAGCATTCACTGAAGCATTACCGTGAGCTACAAATTAGTTTACCGTTGCCTTTGGTTTTTAAAATGATGTATCTTCCTTTTTTATATTTAAAACTGTGTTATTCTGACATTCAAATGTTGAACTCTTTTGGTGGCATCAGACTTTTGTGTATGTGTGTTGCTCTCCATCATATCACCCCACTTGCTGCACAGCAATCCCAGCTGTAAATGTTAGTATAGAATTTGTCTTTCACTTCCTGTGGGCTGAGACATTTTTATTCCCAACACCTGGAATTAATCTGGGCAGCCTACAGTGTATCCGTGTGGGTGTGACGCTTCTCTCGGCTGCATCCAGAATTGATCATTTAAGCTCAAGCAGGTGTATTTATACATGCAACTCGTATATTATTGCTTTATAAATGTAATGTATTATTATTATTATTATTATTACTATTATTATTACTATTATTATTATTATTATATCAGTGACAGTTTTCTGCTCTGACTTCACGCCACTGTGACACAGATGGGCAATCAAATCAATCGCAGACACCCTGATGTGTCTTTCTCTCATTGATTGCTGATGTCTGCGTTTCTTGGCAATAGTGATCGGTCGGACCCAAACAGAGGAGCTTTAAAAGGTCAGCCACCGGCAACATGCCTGTTTGCTGGAGGTCAGAGCCAATCAGCAACTCCCTGGCAGCATGACTCACTGTTAGACATTACGATCCTTTGCGCTCCTACGTCCTTGCCGAAGTACCAACAAAACTCATAGAGTTTGGTTCGGCAGGGAGGGGATTCATCATATTAATGTATTTTATGGCTTGGTTTTGTGAGGGACACAAATGTAGGTGTACAAGGTTCCCCCATCCTTTCAGCTTGCCGCACAGTCGTCCACGCTGTCTGCCTGTTAGAAGTTTGTTTGGTTTCATCACTGCGGGAATAAAGAGGGTATAGAGAAAGTTGGATAAGGGTAGAAAAGCAGAGACACTGGTTGTTTCTCAATGTCGAGGAAGGCTGCTCCATAGCCACTATTTCAAGGATGCTACGTCATCAAGTCCCGCCGAAGGACTGTTCTAATGTCCAGGATGCTTGGAATTCCTTCGTTGCGGCAAATTTCGAGGCTGCACATGTGTGTCCTCCACGGTCTTAAAATCCCCACAATGCTTTGCGCACGGACCAATTTCCAAATCTTTGGTGGAAATCGCGCTCCATTTAAGGCGGAGCCTCACATATGACGCACACCTGCAGACCTGTTGGCGTGTTCCACCATTCTTCGTTTTCCGAGGTTAGGAAGGATTCTTGCCTTGCTTCTGAAGGACCTGACTCGGAGGGACATGTCCTACCAAAGAAGCGTCCTCGACATTGAGAAGCACCCACTGTACCCTGAGCGCATGTCCTTCAACAAGTTCGGAAGTTTCTCTCCTGATTTGTTTCAGTGTCCAAGTGTTTGACTTTCCTTTCTTCTTTTCAAACTCCCCCTCTGGCTACTTACCCCACACCTGTCTTTCCTGTGTCTTCTTCAATCCCTTTCTCTGCTGTTGCTTTGCTTTTTTGTCTCTTTCCTGTTTATTATCTACGAAATGTTTATGTACAACCAGAGGTGGGAAGTAGTGGAGTAAAAATATCTTGTTACTGTACTTAAGTAAATTTCTCTGGTATCAGTACTTTACTCCACTACTTATTTTCTGACAACTTTTAACTTTTACTTCTTAAATTTGTGCACAAATACCTGTACTTTCTACTTCTTACATTTTCCAAACAGGCTGGTTACTTTAGTTTGAATGTCTGTTTGGTGGCGTGATCATTATTATTTAGAGTCATTGCGTGCCTATTGATTTGAACATGATCCGTGTATCCATAATTTCCTGGTCTTCTCTAAAGAAGAGAGACCAATGAAAACGTTGTCATGTTGTTCAGCATGGAAACATTCATTAGCTTACAATGACATTATTGTCAGGTACTCTTTAAAACAGCTGGTAGTTATGGGTACTTTTTACATTTCGAAGCCCATACTTCTTTACTTTTACTTGAGTAAAGAAGTTTAGTCAGTACTTTTACTTTTACAAGAGTAGTTATAAACACGGGTATCTGTACTTCTACTTGAGTAAAGGCAAAAGTAAACTTTTGCCATCTCTGTCGACAACTCCCTACTCCTCTTCTCAACTTCACTTTTTCTCTTTCCTCCCTTCCATCTCCTCCCCTCTATCTCCTCCATGCAGCTGTACGATCTGGGCTCCCCGGCTGACTCCAACTCCAGCTCTCCCGGCTGTCTGACCACCGACAGCAGCTGTGTCAACATGGGCTATCCGTCCTGCGGCCACCGGGGACGCTGTCACGGCGAGTGGGGCTCCTTCAGCTGCCAGTGTGTGCCGGGATACGCGGGCCACCAGTGTGAAGAGGGTAAGCCAAACTTATTTTGGACCTATGAATTAAAGGGATACGTCAACTGTGTGGTGGATTGTACCATTAGCAACAAAACAAAACCCATCCGTGCATCTCTGAAAGATCAGTGGAAACTATGGTGAGTCCCAGAATATAAATCAAAGCGTAGTTTGTAGTTAATCAAAATGGGGAGAAGCAGGAAGGTCTGGAAGTTTTAAACCAGAAGATGTAGTTTGGCTATCAAACAGAAAAAGGGGCACTTTTATGCTTTTTGGAGTTTTCCCTTTCCTGTAAGGTGTTCAAATGTCTCCATTGGAGTCCTTTGTTTACTTCAGTAATATAATTACAGTACATCACTATCTAACACTTGTGCTTCTAATTAGGGGTGTAACGGTTCACAAACATTTCGGTTCGGTCCATACCTCGGTTTTTAGGTCACGGTTCGGTTCGGTACGTTTTCGGTACAGCAGAAAAAATGATCACAAAACATACCTTTTTTAAAAAGATTTTTTATTATTATTAAACTGTAAATAATGTATTCACTAAAATAAATACAAAATATAATAAAATAAACATTAAGGTGCAGCATTTGGATGAACTGAAATAATCTGTATTTGAACTTT
>NW_011364157.1:0-2836 GCF_000735185.1 Notothenia coriiceps | reverse complement strand
TGTGTGTCTGTCTGTCTGTCTGTCTGTCTGTCTGTCTGTCTGTCTGTCTGTCTGTCTGTCTGTCTGTCTGTCTGTCTGTCTGTCTGTCTGTCTGTCTGTCTGTGTGTGTGTGGGTGTGTGTGTGTGTGTGTGTGTTTGAGAGAGGGCTGTGTGTGTGTGTGTGTGTGTGTGTGTGTGTGTGTGTGTGTGTGTGTGTGTGTGTGTGTGTGTGTGTGTGTGTGTGTGATTGTCTGTGCTTGTGTGTGTCTGTGATTGTCTGTGCTTGTGTTTGTCTGTGTGTGTGTGTGTGTGTGTGTGTGTGTGTGTGTGTGTGTGTGTGTGTGTGTGTGTGTGTGTGTGTGTGTGTGTGTGTGTGTGTGTGTGTGTGTATATGTCTCTGTATGTCTCTGTATGTCTGTTTTGTGTGTGTGTGTGTGTCTGTCTGTGTGTCTGTCTGTGTGTGTGTGTGTGTGTGTGTGTGTGTGTGTGTGTGTGTGTGTGTGTGTGTGTGTGTGTGTGTGTGTGTGTGTGTGTGTGTGTGTGTGTGTGTGTGTGTGTGTGTGTGTGTGTGTGTGTGTCTGTGATTGTCTGTGCTTGTGTTTGTCTGTGTGTGTGTGTGTCTGTGTCTGTGTCTGTGTGTGTGTGTGTGTGTGTGTGTGTGTGTGTGTGTGTGTGTGTGTGTGTGTGTGTGTGTGTGTGTCTGTGTGTGTCTGTGTGTGTGTGTGTGTGTGTGTGTGTGTGTGTGTGTGTGTGTGTGTGTGTGTGTGTGTGTGTGTGTGTGTGTGTTACCTGGTCGAAGATGAATCCGAACTCGTCTGGCCGCAGCGGCCCCTCTGGTGGGTTGGGTTTACCGTAGATCAGACCGGGAGCCAAACACGTCATGGTGCTGTCGTTCACCACGGTACAGAACTACAGAAGAGAGAGATTATACTTAAGTTATGTTTTTATATTTTCTTTAGGAGTTATTAAACTTCAAGACCTCATGTTGGGAAACTCTTAGCGTTAACTTTTCTAGAAGGTTTTTCTTACGTTGTTGGTTTCCACTCCTCCGTACTTGGCTCTGACTTTGGGCTCCTGGATGGTCCTCAGGTTGGTTCCTGTCACTGTTATCACTGTACTGCCACTGCACAAACACACACACACACACACACACGTAAATTGTTGTTAATTAAAATTGTTGTTAATTATTATTCTCAATTTCTTGGTTTAATAATTTTTTGCACTAATTTTATTTATCATATTGTCCCTTTTTTTACATACACATTTATTTTTATTAATGTATACTGTATATACTGTATATATATATATATTAAAAAAAAGTATGTACACAAATCTATAACTAAATGTATTATTCATTTCATTATTATATTGGCAGCAGTGTTTACTTGAGGATGCTCCAGTTGGGCTCGATGCCGCTGACGGTCGGGTCCTCGGTGTAGACGTATTTGATCTCAGAGCTCGTCACCTCGGCCCTGTCAATCATCAGCCGGATGGGGGCGGGGCCAGAGCCCAGCAGGGAGGCGGGAGTTATGCAGATTATTTCCCGATTGGTCCGTCTGCAAGAGAGAGAAGATCAGTGATTGGTCAGTGTTGAATTCAAACCGTACTGTATGAAGGGGTGTAGGAAATGAGTCAGCATGTTGACACTTCCTTCCAGGGAGACGCTACCTTCAGGGTCCGGCAAAAAAAAAATACATCATGACATACTTCATGCAGTGTATTTATTCAAAGGTCTCCTATTATACTCTTTTTCATCAATATATCACAGGTATCAGATATATACAGAGCCTGTCTCTGATTGGCTGAAACTCCAAACAGATCATTGCAGCATTACCCATAATCCCCTCTGTTTCAGCCCTGTTTCCAAAGTGCTGATTCTCTGTCTGTTACTTTAGATGAAAATAAGGAGCTCCTCCCCACGCTCCTCTGATGCCCCTTTCACACCAAGGCTTTTCCCGTTCTAGCTCCGTGCTAGAGCTTTTCTGGTTCGGAACCGGTTCAACCGTTTGCGTCATGACGTAACCGTTTGCACGCCTGCTTCATAAAGCCAAACCGCGCGGAAACCCCTCACATCGACAACAACACCAATGGCCGATTGTATTGAAGCGCTAATCGTTTTGGTTTTGCTCGGTCGAAACGAAATGGGACGACTTTACCACCAACTTTACAGTCGTTACATGCTGCATTCAAAAGTTCTTACACAGTGGGCCAAAATAAAAAATGTGGTACTAGTGGAGGACCGGACTGGTTCAATGTTTATTGCAAAACGTATTGAAATGAACTTATTGCACATATTAAACCTGGAACTAACAAAGCTTAAATGATTGCCTATAAAAACAACATTACACAGGGTTAGGCTTTTTGTTGTTGTTGTTAGAGGTTGATCTCGCCCCTGCCCCCGCCTCCGACGTAAGCGTGAGGTATGCGGTGCTTGCTTTCTAGACCGACAACTTTTTGGTGCTTGAAACGAACCGGATTCCGGAGCTTAGGGGCGGCTCCGCTGCGGTGTGAACAGGTGCTTTTCAAGCTCCAGCTCCGAACCGGCCCTGGAACCGCGTTGGTGTGAAAGGGGTAATAGACTATGTTGACATACTTTTTATGTGTTCCATATAAGATCCCAATTTACATAATGGATGTATCTTTTTCGAGCTTTAAGTAACCAAATATAACCATGTAATCTTAGCATATGTACTGGTGCAACATGGACCATGTAGTTTTAAATACTGATCTCTGGAACTAGCTTTAATTGGGGATGTATTTCATATTCCTTGCATCTGACCCAGAGTTCCCGTTAGAATATGTTTTTGCCGGTCAACATGTCCGTTGAAGTTGAAATCTTCCGGACAAAATGAGAAAA
>NW_011364156.1:25304-28569 GCF_000735185.1 Notothenia coriiceps | reverse complement strand
ATGGCGTGGGAGGGAGTGCAGCGGGGTCTCGCTGACCAGCTGTACCAGGAGCTCAGCAACACCCTCACTCAGTACGGAAACGCCACCAGCCGGCGCTGCGGCCTCAACGACGAGTGAGTAGTGTCTCGGTGCTCTCTGACACTTTTTGGGTTTATAACAGGGGTTTCTAAACTACGGCCCGGGGGCCAAATGCGGCCCACGAGCCATTTTGAATCGGCCCTCATCAAATTCAAAAGGTATAATGTTATACGGCCCGCAAATGAAACTTGAGCTTGTCTTGTATTGTACTTCTTAAATACATCTGTAAACATATATTACTCAGTAGTGTTCATGTGTTAATAAGCCCAATTTCCAATAAATTAAGTCAATTAAAGTAAAAGATATGTTCTAACAAGTTGATAAAAAAAAGCCCAATGACTTATGAGCTGTCATCACATTAAATGAAACCCTCTGGAGAGCTGTGGTGTAGGCTGTTCATTTTTCTTAAAGCATATTCAAGTAACAAGTATAATTTACCTACATGTGATTGATTTTGCTGACTTCTAACTGAACTTATGAGGCCATAAACCTCTCCTCTAGGGAGTGGCCCAGCCCTTCGAATATCTTTCTGTATGTGGCCCTCTGTGAAAAACGTTGGACCCCCCTGGTTTATAATATACATGTGTGTGAATGTGCAGAGAGTTTTTTTTTTTTTAACTGCACCTGCATTTTAAGTGTTTTTCTTGGCATCCTAATAAAAACCTTTTGGACCTAAGACAAGAGTGAAAGTATGCGAAAACATTTTTCTTATGTATTTGAGTGGACGAGTGCAACTTCATGAACTTCTGTACAGAATATTTGATGTTAAAACTATTTTAAAAAGGCTAAATAAATCTAGGAAGATTACAAAAACAAGAACTTGCGAAAAAGTTAACTTACATATTGTAATATACAACTTATAATATGTACGTTTCATGGATAAAACCTTATGAGATGGGGGTTCAAATGCTCCCTAATAAGGATCTGTGACAATGAAAAGTCTTTCCAAAACAAGCCACATTTGACCTTTTAAATGATGAATACACAAAACCAAACGTTGACAGGAACCAGTTTTTCCAGAAAGCTATGCATTTTTAACACACCCTTGTTTATCCTGTTCCAGATACACCAACTGCTGCCACACTCTTTTATTACTCTACTTTCAAACTGTATAAGCTGATGAACTGATCATATATGAGGTCAACTTGTATCTGTTTGTCTTACACACATAAATACATAGAAGATAAAGTAAATATATGTGTTTTATGGCACTTCTAAGAAGTAACGGAAATACACCAGATAATTGACGTATCAGTTTAAAAACAATTACACTTTAGGTTCAGTGACCAGTCTAATACGGTTGAATAAGAGCTTGTATTTGCACTCCTGATATAATCCTTTTCAATTGAATTTAGCGCTTTTCTAAATACTCAAACATGCCAAACAAACAAACAAACAAACAAAAACAGATAAAAAAACACAAAATGCAATAAAATGAATTAGAAAAGCAGAAAATCACAAAACAAAAAAGTTGTGTCATTCTTTTCCCTAAATTCCCTTGGGACCTTTCTCTCTGCTGTGTTGTTCCATCCCACTCAGCCTCAGTGTTCCCAGGATGTAAGACATGCACAGGTTACACATCAGCAGTGGCTCAGTCAGTAGGGGCTTGGACTGGGAGCTGTAGGGTCGCCGGTTCAAGTCCCCGACCAGACCTAAAATATGGAGTGTGGACTGCTACTTGGAGAGGTCCCAGTTCACCTCCTGCCCTCCTGTGGTGCCCTTGAGCAAGGCACCAGACTCCCCCCTTCCCCCCCTCACTCCCATTGCTCCCCGGGCGCTGGACAATAGCTGCCCACTGCTCCTGGTACTAGACTCCTGGTCAGGGACGTGCACAGGTACGGGCTAATGTCGCCCGGGCAACGGCCCTTTTGAACTTTTTGGCTGACCTGCCCCTCTGGAGAGAGCGAAAGTATTTTCTTTCTGTTGTGGCCGAACATGATAAGCCCTCAATTAGTATTGTAGAGTCTCGCTGCGATAAAACACACCTTGTCAGCGCTGTCATCTGCCCCCAGTCACGTGACTTTGTTTACAATCTGACAGCTGAAAGCAAAGGAAAGCCCTCCGAGTCCGGCCTCATATGGCTATGGTGATCATGTGCCTGCCTGGCTTTGGTGGCCAATCCTCGGGTCAATCTGTCCCCGGAAATGTCCCCGTTTTTTAAATATGCTTTTATTGATTTTGAGTTTTCTCATGGCAGTTAGAGTATAGGGGACAAACCAGGGGACTTTACTTCCTCTTGACACCGTCGGTTATTTACAAAAAAAAACACCTAAATATACTTGTTATTGTGCTTCTGTCTTTCTGTGTCTTTTCATCTGCTCCGTAAACTCCCTCACCGCTCTCTCTCTTTTCTTGATCGCCCTCTCATCGGTGTGAACAGTTCAGCTGTCGCGCTTCATTGATAGGATTTTCTGCCATGTCTCAACTTAACATCCTCTGTTATTCAAGTTAATGGCAATTCTAAATAAATAGTAATTAGATTACCTTACCTGGATGTTTGCTCCATAACGAATATGATAAGAATAATGTGTATTTGAACTGTTTAATTCAATTTAGTGTAAGTTTATTAAGGTATCAGCTTTACATATGGTCTAACTTACTATTAAATACGTAATTGTCCGTCTATTTTTTTGTCTTTTACAGTTACTTATACATTAGATATGTTAATGAGATACGGTATTTCCGCTAAATTAACATAAAATTGTTGGTTTTCATTTTTTTTTTAATATCTTTTTTTTTTTATCGTTCTTTGGTGGTGGTGGTTGAGTATGTCCTTTTTCTAGTTTTAGTGTTCAATGTCTCATATATGTCTGTGTCATGTCTTCTCTGTCTCGTCTATCTATGTATGTGTGTGTTAATAGATTAATATGGTTTAGTGGTTATATAAGTGTATCATGATGTGTGTTCGTGTGGTTTTTGTATCGTATTATATGGATATATTGCTCTGGTATGCAAATAGCGATTTTATTATATAGTATATGTATAGTGTAATGTAAAAAGTGTGTGAGTTTTATCCGTCAAAAGAACTATAAGTCACAGGTAAGTACTAGGATTAGAGGCAATGTGAGATTCGGTCGGGTATTGTCAAATATCTGGAACAAACTCCCTGAAACCTGTCAGTCGCTGCAACTCTGATGGATCTTTTAAATCTCGAGGCTGTAAGACTTTCTTTTTGCCTGCTGCTTTA
>NW_011364156.1:12448-24809 GCF_000735185.1 Notothenia coriiceps | reverse complement strand
CTATGTAGAAGATATTAAGTTTTCTCCGTAATGTTGTTTCCATAGCAACAACAACTTCCTGTCAACTCACCTTCAAAATAATATATTATATCCTTTTCAGTTTCACAGAACACAAATTGGGTTATTTACATAATATGTTTACATGATTTTGTTGTGCAATAAAACAACCAGATGGACACACGATAAAGGAAAAGTTCAAATTCGGCTCTGATCGTAACAACATCGGGCCATTCGTGAGGGCATCTTAAGCCATCGTATGACCGCCGAGTTTCTTAGGTCTCCGGCAGCAACTTCGTGAGCGGTGGCAAAATCTTTGGCATGCCAAAATATTGCCGAAGGACCTTGTGAAGGTTCATTTTCGTGTTGAATTCGTGTGTCAATTTTGCCCTTCGTAAGGCCATCGTGAGGGCATGTTGTTATCATCGGTGCCATCGGGCATTCGCCCCGATCAGAGTGAGGGCGAATGCCCGATGGCACCGATGATAACAAGATGCCCTCACGAGTGCCTTACGAAGTTGCCGCTCACGAAGTTGCTGCCGGAGCCATAAGAAACTCCACCGGCGGTCATACGATGGCTTAAGATGCCCTCACGAATGGCCCGATGTTGTTACGATCAGAGCCGAATTTGAACATTTCCTTAATCGTGTGACCATCGGGTGTCAATTTCGGGACAGTGTGACAGGGGCTTTACAGAACAAGAAGAAAACACAACAACAATATTACAATAAATACAGAACAAGATAACACATAAAGTGATCCTAATGAAATTCCCTTAAATTAAAGCTGACAAGAAATTAAAATAGGTTAAAATAAAACCATTTTAAAATGTAAAATAAAAGCAAAACAGAAAAAAGACAGTAAAACATGGACAATGATACCAGTGAGAAGTGAAAGTTAACCCAAATTAAAAGCCATAGTACGACCCAGATTCATTCATGATATATGAGCGCTGCACGGCTTTTCATATATCTAAACCTGGCTTTTCTGCACAGTTGGAGATTGAGGCTGCATTCATCTATTTGTAGAATTAGATTCCAGCGGTGGCTTTGTAGATATTGTTTCATTTTAGATAACTGAAGAGCTTTGTAAAATACAAAAATACATTTGTTGAATAAAGATGTATTTAATCTCTCCCAAAATTGTGTTTTATACAACCAAAGGCTCTTCCTCAATCCAGGGTAGCTTTGTTGCAGTAAGTCATTTTTAGTGGGAATTGATTAGAACCTTGCAAAGATGGTAAAGTATCTCATTAACACTAAACAGAAAGCTCAAACATTACAAACTGAAATGTATTTGAAGTTTGTTTTCTTTTGACCTTGTCTTCTGTTTTAAACTTTCAGCAATTATAAAACAAGAGGTGAAGCCCAACATCAAGAAGGAGCCCTTCAACGGATCAATGGATGGATACCCTGTGCAGGCAGCAGACCCCTTCAACAGCAGGTACCCCCACCCTGCCTACTATGCAAGGGGAGGCCCCCCCCCCACCGGCCAGCCCTCTGCACCCGACCCCGTCAACGGTTTCCACCCCAATCTGCCCGCAATGCACTATGGCTACTACAACTACCCCCCCAATGCACTTTTCCGCCCCAAGCTGAGGACCTACGAGGGTCGAAACAGCTCTTTGCCCAAACAGGGCGGCACTCCTGTCCCGGTGGACACTAAGCCGGAAGTTCAGAGTCTCCAGGCCCGGCTGGCGCAGTCCTACCCGAACCCCCCCGAGCTCGCCAACCACCCGAACCAAAGCGCTTACATCCAGCCTGCGGACTACACCCGGTCCCGTCCCTCCTCCGTCTGCTCCGACTCCTCCAACAGAGGCACGCCGCTCATCAAACAGGAGCCTATGGACATGCCGGTGTATGAGAACCCGATGCAGAGCCAGGCTAACACACCGAGCACCACCCCCCAGCCGGCCCCCTGGCCTGGGCACAAGCTCAATGGGAGTATCGCCCCCGAGGCCTCGCTGATGACCCCCGACAAGCAGCAGCCGTTCCCCCAGCAGTGGACGTCCTACCCCGGCTTAAACCCCCGGATGGCATCCCCTGCCCCGTCGCCATCACTCCAGATACACTCTCCATCTCCGTCCCCTCATCTCGTCCCAGCACTCCCGGGTAACATCCACCAGGGGTCTCCCCGTCCGGGAACACCTCAGCACTGGCCCAGTCCGGCCCCCAGCCCTCAGCCCAACCCGTGGGCCATGGGGCCGGCGTTCATCCCCGGTTTGAAGCACAGCAACCCCGCAGGAGCTTACTCCGACAAGATCTGGTCCAAGACGGGGGAGAGTCGGTGTCCCACTCCCCTCGGGCTGCAGGAGAAATCGTGGAAGTCGTGCGGAGGTTCGCTGGCGGGCAGCACGCCGTCCCCCGTCCCCGAGGGCCGCCTTTTCCCTGACGCCCTGCAGCAGTCGGATCAGGCGAGCTGGAACCCCGGCTGCGCAGAGAGCGACGCCGAGAGCAACAAGGGCCGCGAGGAGGACGAGTGGTCCGACAGCGAGCACAACTTCCTGGACAACAACATCGGGGGCGTGGCGGTCGCCCCGACCCACGGCTCCATCCTGATCGAGTGCGCTCGGCGGGAGCTGCACGCCACCACTCCGCTCAAAAAGCCCGATCGCTCCCACCCCACCCGCATCTCCCTGGTCTTCTACCAGCACAAGAACCTGAACCAGCCCAACCACGGCCTGGCCATCTGGGAGGCCAAGATGAAGCTGCTGGCGGAGCGGGCGCGGCAGCGGCAGCTGGAGGGCGCGCTGCTCGGCCTCTCGCAGGAGGAGATCAAGGCGCTCTCGAAGAAGCGCAAGTGGGGGACGACGGCGGCCGGCGCCAGCCCAGGACCGGGACAATCTAAAGACAGCAGGGAGGGGCCGGTGACGCGGTTAGCCTCCACTTGCCACACCTCCTCCATGGTGACTGTGTCTCCCTATGCCTTCACCCGCCTCACTGGGCCCTACAGCCACTTTGTCTGAGGGCGGACCTTCACACACACTGACGGTGGAGCAGCGCAGGGTGGATGAATGTCTCTCAGCCGTCCTGCAGTCTGGCATCTCCCCCCCCCTTCACAGTCCACTTGGAGGAGGGGATGTTTTTATTGTTTTTTACCTCATGTCAGGCAGGTGTTTCCGACACACTGCCTGTGGTGCTCTGCCTCTCTCGTCCCCGGAGAGGAACTCCATTTGCTTTTTCTTGTTCATAGAATTTTAATGATTCGAATTATTGCTATTATTATCAATATTATTATGATTGCTATTGTTACTGTCAATGTTGTTATTACAGGTATTATTATAATGAAGACTTGTTTTTTTTTATTATTGCTGGTGTCATTAATGTTATTATTAATGATGTGATTGTTTGTTTTTTTTGGTTATGTATTTTTTTTAAATCAATCAGTCTGAGTCTGTCAGACATTTGCTTTTTCCGTGTTTGGAAAACGTGTACCCTTTTGTTTCTGTTTCCGATTTGTCTTTGTTCTTGTCAAACTTCCAGCTGTACCTAGAGGAGGAGACACTATCTGCCTGGCAAGAAACGCGCAAAGTCATCATCCGTAGCGTACATATGTATACAAAGCCTTAGATACCTATCTTTATTTGTCTAATAAACAGATACGTATCTTTGAATTCAAGGCAGTTTAGACTTCGATAAAAGATCATTGCAATTGTTATCAACTTCCCTACTGTGTTTAATATTCAAATGTCATTACCTGGAATGATTCAGTGCACCAGCAGCACTTTTGTCGAATACATTATATTATATTTGCTGTTACCTGGCACTTGCATATACTTTATCTCGGTATTTGCTTCAAATTTTCACCATTTGCATTTTCCTAGCATAATGTGCAACAAGAACATGTTTTGTTGTTGACTGATAAGTAGAAGTGGTTTCTGCGGTCAAAGCAGTATAGTGGAAATAACAGTTGTAGTTGCACAAACAATTGGACTTTAATGTTGACCTTTTTGATGTGGTCGCAGTAAGAAGTAGGACACATGAAAAGGCTGTGTCTTTGATGTTAGAGCTGAAGAGCAGCGCTTGGTTTTGCTTTTGATCCCCTAGCACTCTAAAACTGAAGTGAATCAAAATCAAGCACCGCGATGCAAAACAAGGAAACAATGCCCAGGTTAGAACAATTGCAATCGACATTTTAACCCAAATTCGGACAGAAAGTTGCTGCTTTTCTTGCCGTTAGATGACGTGCTCCTCCTCTTCTGCACCCCTCCAGCTTTTTCCAACTGGTGCTCAACTTCCAGCTCTGATCGATTCTCATTCCTTCGGTTACTCTTCACGGCACTTGATGCTGTGCTTCGGTGCTCTGACTCTAATCTGGCTCAAATAGCGTTGGCAAGTGAATTGATTGATTGAGTGATGATGTAATACCTCGAGACATGTGTCATTTGTGCAAAGAGGAATCGTTTGCTTGCCATTTGTTCCTGTAACTTTACACATCTGTTGCCCCACAGAGGCTGAAATAAGTGACACTTTTTGCAAATGCCACTTGACCCAGATCTGCAACTTCTACCGCACAGAGACAGAACTGGTGGCACACGCTTTCTTCCTATTACATTCAAGTAGTGGTGAGCATCTCTCTGTGTAAGCTCTAGAGGGCAGCAGTGTCAAAGCGGTGTGTACAAACATCCTGCAAGCACCATTAGAGCCTTGCATTGCTGCTTTACCCATCCACCGCCAGCAGGGGGGGGGGGGGGTCTCGCCCCCTTCCTGCTGACCGTGCATGGGCCTTCGAAATGCAGCTAGAGGTAAAACTTGTCCCCTTGTGGCACAAATGTGAATAACGTCTAGAGATGCCCCTCCTGGGTTTGCTTCAGACCTGATAGTGGTGCTCCTACACACTCTGGTGCTCTCCTATCAAACTTGATTTACTGTGAAGGGCCTTCCCTCTGCATGGTGCTGTCATCTTCTAGCAGAGGGTGGGGTGGGGAGGGGGGTGGGGGTGCGTCCTTCAGCAGGCACCACAGAGCCTGTTAATCAAAGTGGGAGTCTCTGGTTTATTTTGAGGTGCTTTTATTATGGCTGAGAAAATCATTTGGTGCATAAGTAGTAAACCGTTGACAGAGAAATAGAAAGGAAACCTTGGAAACAAACGACTGTAGCTTCTAGGAGTTGGCGCCAAGTGCATTGAGTCTGAAAATGCCAGGGTGCGTGGGAGAGAAAAGCCAAAGAGAGAGACTATCTGACGGATAGAATTACTCCTTTTAGATTTCAGGCAGCAACCACGTGATCCATTTGAATTCAAACGGTCACATGGTTTACTTGCAATGAAAGTGAGCGAGTAATAGATTTGGGAACAGGCTAACTCCTGGATGCTGGGGGGTGGTGTTACCTCTCTGAGCGTCTCCAGCTCTGGCCTCTCTGCAGAGACACTGGTCACAATCACAACGTGCTACTGAGGGCCGAGACACGCTCACGATCTCCACACTCATTTTAAACCTCCTTTTTTATTTTGTACTCTTATTTATTACTACATTGTGATGATGATGATGATTGTCTTTGATGTTTTTTTTTTCGTCTTTGTTTTTTTATATAGCTAATACAAATTGTACATAGAGAAGAAAAGATTTATAAAAGCACTTTTAATCTTGATTTTAATGACGAAAAGAAAGAGCCGATTATTGACAACTTGAAGCTTAGTTTTTTTGTTCTTTTGTTTTTTTTCTCAAGAGAGAGATAAAAATGTAAATATTAAAATATTTAGGTAAGATTATTTAACTGGTGAGGATAGTAACTAAACCATGAATGACAGGGGGGTATTTTGAAGTCTCTGACAGCCCTCAACAACAGTGAGCAACACGTGTGTTGTGTGTAAATGTGTGCTTAGTAACACTGCTGTTTGCTTTCCTTAGTACTGTACCCCTCGTCAGCATGTCAACTGACAGAGACCCCTCCCTCTATCAAACTAACTCATAACCTAGCATGAAACTACACTTCCCTTTAAACAACTGGAGGTTCCCCCACAGTGACCACACCGTCATGTCTACAACAACAAGTATTTAAGAAGCTTAAAAAACTTTTTAAATTGTGTTTAAACATCTTAAAAATGAGCCGTACATGTGATTGGAGCAGTTTGTGGTTTAAAGGAGCAG
Organism: Notothenia coriiceps; assembly: GCF_000735185.1. Lineage (NCBI taxonomy): Eukaryota > Metazoa > Chordata > Actinopteri > Perciformes > Nototheniidae > Notothenia > Notothenia coriiceps. Next base: position 18,724 of record NW_011364156.1, on the reverse strand, counting down.
TGTGACGTTATGGGAAATCATCAAAGTTCACTTTGTTTAAGAGAGTTAGATGAGAAGATGAGATGTTAGATATGGAGCTTGAGCAAACTTATCTTAGCATAATGATGGACAACTATCATGGTTATTCTACAGTAGGTTTAAAATTATTCATATTTTAAGGAATAAAATCGTATGCAAGTTATAACCATAAGAACAAATAGGTGTTAATGTTTCATTTTTCAATGATAAACGATTTGTTCAAATGCTTTTTGTCTTTTTAAAAGAAAGCTAACAACTTAAATCATGTGGCCTAATGGTGTATTTGAAACAACTCGATTTTTACCACATAGATCAAACAAATACAATCATCTTAGTGCAGAGTGTAACACTGACAGGAACGAACTCCGGTTTTGGATTAACCAATGTTGCTTTATACGTTTATAGAGGCCATGCTAGCTGTTTCCTATCTTAATGCTAAGCTAACTAGCTGCGTACAGAATTGAGTTACATCCATCTTCTCATCTCTCTTTCAAACTTTTCCCCCGAATATCAGAAGAGTTTCCCTTTATTCATTTTACCGTGGATCATGTGCAGGACCACATCCAGAGGGGGGGGGGGGGGTGTAAGGGATATACAGTCAGTCTGAGGGGATCAGTGGGCGATGTTTTAGCCAGTAATAAGCCCGGGTATCTTTGTCAGTTGTGTTAGCCTATCAGGAAAGAGACGGCCTCCCTGTGTGTTTGAACGTATCTACGATAATCTACTATAGCTCGCATACTAGTACGTATGCACTTGGCATAAAAATCATGACGCCCCTGTGTTTAGCTTGTAACAATTGATCAAAAATCATGAACAACGGTAGTTTCACTGGTGCAATTTTACTCTTTAGCCCTAATGCATGGCCCACATTACACACAGACACACACACACAGAGACACACACACACTTGCCTAACGATTGGTGCTGAGGATACAGTGTATGTGATATCTTAATAACTTTGTATATTTCTATGGTTCTGAGATTTGGGGGTTGGTAAGCTGGTGCTATGAAGCTACACCTTGAAATTCACTGTGTTTAAAAAAAAAAAAAAAGTAAAATTGCGAGGGGAAAAATGATACCACAAATATTTTTCTGAGCTCTTCGAATGTCAGGAGAAGTATACTTTTGATTCAAGCAGTTTCACATGAGGGGAAGCTGTCCTGGTGCTGACTTTGTGAAAAGTCTTTTATTACGATGCTACAAATTTACATCTCTTTGTGAGGCCAGGGGGGCGCTCAAACAGCTCATATTCTCTGATTAATATTCATTGCATATTGTACTTGAAGTCATTCAAACTAGGATAAGATATAGAATCATAATGAAGACTGTTATCCGGGTTTGGTGCAGCTCAAGAACCAAAGGCTCTTGAGCTGTACTAACTGAAGATGTTTTGATCAAAACAAGAACCTCCCTTCCTCTCCCTGTTCATGCACTTCCTCTACTCACCCCCTCTTTTTATTCCTCACACCTTGTATATTTTTTCTCACACATTCACACACACACAGATTTACATCTCACTGTGTATGGCCCACTTTTAAAGGACACATAATTTAATTTAACACTCTGAATTTTGAGACTTGGACTCTGGCCCCGTACGATAAAAAAAAGATGAACCTACACAACGGCAGCTACATTCCTTTCTGAGTTTTAGGATTGTTCTTGGTTCTTTATTTTTCATGTCAAGGATGCAGTATGTAAAAAAAAAAGTGTTTTTGTTCAGTCTCTCTCTCTTTGTAGCTGTATGGTGTATTATGTGAATACATAGTGTATGTGGTAAAAACCCCACAATATTGTTTCATGTTGCGCGATAAATAAAAACATTGAAGTGAAAATGTGTTTCCTGAAGTGACTTCTGTTTGTTTTCCCTCACAAATCTCCTGCTTGGAAATAAAAGGTTAGTTTGATAGCGAGTGGTGAAGATAGATGGATAGATAGTGGATATTTTATAACACCAGGGATGCGGGAAGGGGGGGTGCTGAGGGGGCTGCAGCACCCCCATCTGTTGGCGGAGAGTTGTAACTGCAACAACAAAAGTTCACTAAACAAATCAATACATATATATGCAATGTCTTGTCTTTTATCTGGACCCTGAGTCCGTAATAAAGTTTTCATTCATTCATTCAATACAAAAGTTTTATTTTGAGTTACTATTTTTGAGTTAGCATTTTAGTGTAAGCAGTTAATAAAAAGCTTCACTAAATAATAAGAGAAAGTGATAATGCGGTGTGCTTCTTCTGTTGCTCTGCTATAGAAATGAAGCTTGTCAGTGCAGACAAGATCAGGGATGGGAGTGTTGTGAAAGGTAGATTTAAGAACTGGCCAAAGGCAGGGGAAACATTTAGGGAGCATGAGAATCCTCCCATCAACACACAGTCCGTCAACAAACTGGCAGCATTAAAACGAACACCGATGAATGCACTGCTCTCAGAAGCTGTTGCTAAAGACCAAATGACTGCATTTAATATGATGTTATTATACAGGACCAAAGCCCCGAATGTTTTTTCTGTAGCCCCGGACAATTCTCCCTCAATAATATAATACATTAACCATGCTTTACCTCATCATGAGAGGACGGCAGATGGTAATTTCCCGTGTTCAGTGAATGCAACAGAGGCAAGACACCAGACCAACCAGAGAGTTGCATGGAAATAAACGTGTCTTATTGGCTGACAGGTACCTATCCTGTGACAGTGTTTAAACTGTCAGTCGGACTCAGAGTTGTTGAAGATAGACATAAGAACATTTTTTCTTAAAAAATAGGACAATTCTCAAGTGGTGGCTCACACAACAACCCCAGATCCACCATTTGAGCCAGGTAAACAAGGTATGTAAATGTCAGTAAACTTCCAAGTTATGCGAACATGTAAGCAAAGCATTAATTACAGCTACGTTGACGTTACTTTGAATCGCGGGGGTAAGCTAAACCGTTAGCAAGTAGCTATAGCTAGCCAGAGATATTAAATAAACACTGTTTTTTAGCGTTACCTGGTGATTTCAAAGAAAGCTCTCTGGAAAATGTTGACTTACTGTTCGACATGAAGTTAGAAGCTACCTTACAGCAGTAGCGTAGGCAGAAATGTACTTTAGGGTGGGCCTGTAAAAAATAGGGTGGGCCAGATTTTTCTTCTGGGCATGAGAAGCTAACAACAATCCCCGCCGGTACCGGTGGCAGATGACTTTTAGAATACTTTTGGAATACTTTCTTTTTCCATAACAGATGGGTATGTTTTGGTGAACAGGAGACACGTATTTTACTGTTTTAATGGCTTATCAAGAGCACAAACACAACATCTTGGTGTCATTCTGGACAGCTCTCACATCTGCACCATAGACTGTATATGATCTGCACCCACAAAAACATCACCCGGACTGCATTCTTTGTACTGTCTTAAAACCTTTCCTTAGAATATGTTATGAATTGTAAGGTGTCATTGGGTGCTTTGAAAGGCGCCCCTTAATAGAATGAATTATCATTATTATTTATTATTATTATTATCTGAAACGATGTAATCACTTTTAAAACGTTTTCCAGTCACTTGCCCAATGCATTCAGCAGCAGCAGGCTATTCACTTTGATTTGATCCCATTATAAATGTCATCATTTCGACAATAAAGAAATGCTAACGTTATCTTGCACATTTTATCTAACCATCTCCGTTTCTAACTTTCAATATATTTTAAAAGAGATCTCTCTCTCTCATCTGCGTGCGGGGGCGGGGCCTCACAGACACGCTGCATCTCTCTCTCGCTCACAGACATGCTGCAGCGCTGTTCAGTGTGCACGCAGTTCTGCCGGTAATGAATACATTTTGTGAGGAAACTTTTCCACCAATAATTCCAATATGTATTCACTTAAGTTAAACGAAAGTAAATCAGATTTCTCGTTTTTCAAATGTAACGCCAGCTGAATACACTTGATTTGTGTATTCTGATTACGTAACGCCGTTACATGTATTCCGTTACAACCCAACCCTGTGTATATCTCTCCGGACTGTCCACCAGCAGATCAAAAACACCCACCTCTCCGCCTCTTCCAAGGGACGAGGGAACCGTGCGGCAGAGTTTCCGTTAACATTTGTTTTCTTCTGACAGCCCAGCAGCAGGAGAGATGGGGAGAAGGAGACATGGGGAGAGGGAGGCGGGGCTATTTCATCGTTATCAGAAAATGATCGTATAGATCGCTGCTAGATGAGGGCAGTGGGGGCTCTTCTTGGAGTCTGGCTTTTTAAAAAAAAAACAAAGTTCATTAGTGAACTTTGAGCCATTATTTATTTTGCAGGCAGCTCTCTGCCTCTCTCACGTTATTATGACGCGCGCCGGAACCGACAATCAGTTTTTACCGTAAATGAGTACGGTTCAGAGGATAAAGCACATACAACATTAATTAAACTCGATATTTGTTCACTTGAATTTCACTTTGAATTCTTGGATATTCTCAATGGGTGAATACATTTATAATAATAATAAAACAAATTAAAAAATACATTTTTTTTTTTTTTAAATGACACCGAAGCTTTCTCAGGGTGGGCCAATGAGTAAACTGGGTGGGCCTGGTCCCACCCTGGCCCTATGGTGGCTACGCAACTGCCTTACAGTACACAGTTGATCCTGAGTCTTGTCAGTTAAAGATTTTCCTAGTTAGCTTAGCTAAGCATCAACCTAGCACTGAAATATATGGATGTTATGTGACACTGTATGTCTGAGAAAAAGTCAGCTGAAATGGTGGCAATGGTGGCACTGCTTTATGTGTCGACAGCATGTTTGAACGTATTTGCAGCAGTAAATGTGGCTGTTTGGCCACTGACGTTGCCATAACAACACCTGAATTTCAATGTGCAACCTCTTTTTGAGACGATTTTTGCATGAAATTATAATTATTCTGAATTATATTCCTATTGACAGCTAGTTTCTATGTGAACATTATGAGATGGACAGCCAGAGAGAATAAATGAAAAACAGTTATCCATAGTAGATCTCTTAATTTTGCTCTCAAAGTGCACCAGATTGATGCTTTTAACTTCAATATTTACAATATTTAATATATTTGCAAGCCGCACCCCCAACTCTGACTGATTTACCGCGATTATTTTATGATACTGTGAGTTTTCATTACATACCATACAACTTTTTTATAACATACCATACTACAACTTTTTTATGAAATACTATACTATGACTTTTTTTAGAACATAATATACCATGACTATTTAATAATGACGTACTATACCATGACTTTTTTACGATATACTATATTTTGACTTTCTTTATGACATAATATACTACCTATGGGGCGAAGCCTGCCAGCTAGTTCAGGCAACCAACTCGAGCGCCAATGATTAACACGTGACGCACCTCGTCCCTCTTACAACCAACCAAACAGATTCTCCTAAACATGCCGCTCTATTTAAGTGTTCCTGCCTCTGCCTCGCTATGCTGCTGCTGCCACTGCTGTGTTGACTTGCTATTGCTACGTTCATGTTCCTGCTGCTGTGTTTCNCCACCCCAGCTCCACCCCAGCTTCCACCTGTAGGCTCAGGGGATAGTTATTTAATCATCACTCAATGTTCTTTGTAATCTGTGGAGTGATGAGGCCCGAGCCTAGACGCCAAACTCAAACTATATGCTGCTTATAATAAACATATTAAGAACACGTGAGTTGTAAAGTAATGGCATTTTGGCAGATATAGGACATGCACTCAAAAGAAATACACTGGCTCTACTTAAATAAATTGAGGTAACAATTTGCGTTGATCTTTTTTAAGTATTTCCAATTTGATGGATTATTAAATTAATCTGAGTACCCATTTATAATCTGATTAACTCAATTAGTTCAGTACTAAAAACACAATTGCTTTCACCTTTAAAATCTAAATTAAGTTGAACCAACTTAATTTTAATCATAAAGATGGAGTGATATTAAATTGCATTTTGTTTAATTTAAGCTATTGTAATTTATTTATTTAAGTCCATACTACTCAAAAATGTCCATGCAAATTGTTAGCTTAATTTGTTTGAGTATTAGAAACTCATTTATTTGAGTCAAAAATAATATACGCAATTAAGTTCCACTTTTTAACAGTTTATTTTAAAATGTTCTTTACACAATTACCTTTTTATAACAAATGTTATATATATGTATATATATAACATATATATATATATATATATATATATAAATATACTTTATTACAAATAATGAACTTTGACTGCAACTGTGAAACAAAGGATACAGGAGGATACAAACAGCTAGCTAATCAG
>NW_011364156.1:0-12427 GCF_000735185.1 Notothenia coriiceps | reverse complement strand
CGTCCCGAAGCGGGGGCTTATATATTCACCGTTTTGTCTACTTACAATACCTACAAGAAGTTTCAAAGTCCACTAAATTGTTAGAATTTAAGTCACAACCTCCTAAAGCATAATATTTCACTCTATTTTAGTGTTTCGCCACCTACACGAAAACAGGGCCACGTTTAGGTAAATTTTTGTTACACGTCATTACGTCCCTGAGTCGGTCTTTTTTGTTGTGTTTGGATGGACATTTTATTTCCCCGAAATTTCATTTGTTTACAGTCCCAACTATGGCAGAAGTTGTATTGTAGTTTGTCATAGAATGAATAACTAAGAGAAAATTATACGAATTTTCGATACGAACGTAAACGGACCCTTCGAGACTTAAAGGGGTGTTGACCCACGGGTCATTTACGTCGACAGTTTGTGATCTCATCACATGCGTCGTTTATGTGGACATAGTGGTGGTTTGCTGTATATACATGTACATATGTCATAACCATAATTAGTCGCTCACTTTTTTTATCTAAAAAATCCCTTGGAGACGTAAACATTGTGGTTTGGATGAGTATTTTTTCTATAACATATATAAATGTAGACGTACCACACGTTGTTCCATTCCGTCGAGAACACCAATGACATCTAAGGACTAATCTTTAACAGGACAATACTAGTACTGGTTATTTTCGTATTACTAAATCCACACACGACACACACACACCACACACGACACACACACACACGACACACAACACACACACACACACACACACACACACACCACACACACACACACACAAACAACCACACACACACACACACAACACACACCACACACACACACCACGCCACCCGCAACGCACGCAAACACACACACAACAGACAACACCGTTACCTCTCCCCGTAGAACACACCACCACACAACACACCACACAACCACAACAACACACACACACACACACCACAAAAACAACACCACACCACACACCCACCACACAACACACACACACAACACACACACACACACACACACACACACACCCTTATTTTTACGGTTGGGCCTTGTTTTCAAACCCTGTCAACACCCTTCCTCCCGTTACCTCTCCCGTAAGGACCACACACACCACAACACACACACACACACACACACAGACACGCACCCGCACGCCACCCGCAAACGCACTCATCTCCTTATATCTCTCATTTTAATTAAGAACATTACAATTTACTTAGGGGTAAACAGGTTAATTGTCCTTTTCCCTACCCTAGTATCACACAACTGGAAGGACACACACATACCACCCACCACACACACACCGTACACACACGCACACAACACACACACACACAACACAACCACACACAACACACCACGCACACATAAACCGTACAACACACACGCCGCGCACACACACGCGGCCGTACACCACACACACACACATCACACACACACAACGCACACACACACACACACACACACACACACACAACACACACACACACACACACACCACACACAACACACCACACACACACACACTCTCTCACTCTCCCTCTTTTTTTTCCGGTGGACGTCACTCATGGGTTTTACAGTCTCCGACTTGGAGTAGCGACCGTCCACTCTTGTAGTGTACCACTCATTTTGAGGATCCTGTTTGGTTGATATAGATGATTTCGACGATATGGGTAGGATTTGACATTCTTCGACTTAACCTCCCTGTTTAACTTTCTTCCCCCTCCCCCCCCCTACGCGATTAGTCCCTAACCCTTTTACAAAGACAGACAGAAGCCTCCCAGTATTAATTTAAAGAATGCTATTCTACTATTTTCGTCAAAATCTGTCGCCTCCCTTATATTTTTACAGAGACTCCCTTTCTCTACCCTTGTGGGGGACCTGACAAAAACCGAAGTAACTTTTTGAGGAAGCCAGAGTAATAGGTGTGGGGTTACCCAACAAAACAGACCGGAACCAAACGAAAGTTAAGCACGAGGAACAAACATTAAACGTGTTTAATTACAGTTTATTACGGTTTTTATGCGCTCGGTTCTTATAGAAGGGTACGAGACCTTCTTTCGACCCCTACACAACTATCTATTGTGTCTACCACCTACTGAGTAGTTATGTACCTCTACTCTTCAGTAAAGGTACATAGTCAACTATGCCTAGAGTTGAATACTCGGAATGGCATAAGAAACACAAACACGAATTGAAGTGGGGACTCTAAAGTTATTAGAATTATAGCCGGACGAGTTTTAACTTACAGAGTCAAAAAACTAATATACTAATATACATGAGTGAAACCGTTAATTAGGACGTCACAGTCGGTACACTAACCGTAATAGAATTACCAAAGACGATCTTTACAAGTTACCATACGCTATAGTTTAGCTAAGATTACCTATTCTAGCCAAAGACCCCCTATTTACATATTCATAATTGGTTTCTACATTATGAAGAAGATAAGTAAAGCAAGGACAATCGAACAGTCCCAGACAACAGCGACTCGCCACGTCTTAATCACCGGACGATATGTTTAGAGTAAATTCCCCCTTATGCCTTTATAACCTTGTTGGTTGTAATATAATAGCTAGTAATCCAGTAATATAAACCAACATTAAATAAATCAACCCGGAATATCCACATAAAATATACGATAATTACTTTTCTTAATTTGTCAAATTAAATGGGTATATGGTGTTGTGCCGCTACAGCGTCCCAGGGTGTTATTCGCATAATGGCTCATTTCGCATATACATGTATTAAATTGAGCTTAGTTAGTTAGGTTAACAGTTTTTGCCTAGTTGGCACCCGTCGATTGCGTTCCCCTTTCGATGTATTGATATAATTTGTTTTTTGTTTTTACAGACAAAAATAATTCAGATTACCCCTTTGTAAATCTCCAAGGTACCAAACCAACCACAAAACCGGAATTAACAAAGTACCCCAGTTCAACAGGTTGATTAGCACTAATTTCCATTACACAATTAAATCCGTTATACCTAATCCTTTTTGTGACTTTTCAAAAAGTCGAGGGTTACAAAGCTCGCCCTGGACTTTCGGGATTCCCTTGTCAACCTAAGGTTATCAGACCCTATAATAATGTGTACACTGGGGATTTATTACGTTTACAATTGTAATAATTATGTCTCGGCCAATTAATAAGTGGGGAGTTGTTTTACAGACTAATGTATTAACCTCATTTATTAATTTGGCCAATATGCACTGCGCCCGCCAAGTTCCTGTGTGCCAGTAACTTGAACCAATACGACTATTTAGAGGTGAGGTGAGGGCAAACGGTGGTAAAATGCAAATACAAGGAACACGTTGATTTCTAACCTGGGATTGGTAATTGAAGATAAAGATGCACCCTGTACAAAGAAACATTAGTTTGCACTTCAGAATCATCTTCCTTTCTGTATAAAATCACACAAAGAGAAACAGGACGTGTAAACTTAACCCTTAAAATTTTACCTTTTACTGGAAATTAAGCACACAGTTAATTTGAGAAAGGACTGTGAATTCAACACCCATATTCCAGATTGCAATTTAAGACACTGGTTGTTTAAGTGATCCGTCTGGTGAAAAAAGGGAAGTCAGGACAAATTACTTTTCGGAGCCCATATTAGACTGAGCCCGGAACAGTATTGATAATTGGTGAGACCGGGTAATTTGTATTTTTTGCAACCAATAATGTCTGCACTTTGATGTCGTTCCTGTGGTCAAACGGACTTGTCCGGGTGGAGCTTGTGACCTCCTCCGAATTATAGCACACATAAAACTTTGGTCACCGACCTCGGTATTACCTGGGCTGAAGAGGAATATCTATTCTTTATTCTTCAAGGGAATGAAGGAAAGAGAAGTTGTGGAGTAAAAATTACTGAGTTTACTCACAAGCGGAGAGACTCCCGCTGATGGTGCGACACAAAGGGAGTGAGTAATGATTTATATATCTCCTATCTAGGAGACAAAGAGACCCCTCAAGAATACTCCTGTTGTCCTAAGGGAAAGTTTTTTTTTACCGAATAATGAGTCAAAGTTATCAGTTTCCTTTGAAACTTTATAGACTTTAATATTAGTCACTCTCACAGGGGGGGTGACATAGCTCACCTTCTTCATGAGTCTAGATTCATGACCTGAAATTGTCATCCATCTTTCGATCCTAAATCTTCCAATGAGTCTAGAACATGACATTCATTTTCATGAGTTCAGAAACAAGGAACTCAATTCATTCTTCATGAGTTCCCCTAGACACGAATTCATTTTCATCTTCAAATGAGGTCTAGATTCATGACTGATTTTCATCCTTCAATGAGCCTAGAACATGAATATGAAAATTACTATTTGTCAATGTAAGTCTAGGACAGACTCAGATTCATTCATGTTTCATGGACGATGCTATTCGAACCAAAGAACTCAATTTCATTCCTTATTCGAAGAAGTAATTATAAGATACATGAAATTCATAGTTGTTCATCTGTCAATGTCAAATCCCATTTATGAGATGTATCTAAGACACATCAGACAGTACATATCGAGCGCCAATGATACATTAACACGTGACGCACCTCGTCCCTCTTACAACCAACCAAACACATTCTCCTAAACATGCCGCTCTATTTAAGCTGCCAGGTCTTCCTGCCTCTGCCTCGCTATGCTGCTGCTGCCACTGCTGTGTTGACTTGCTATTGCTACGTTCATGTTCCTGCTGCTGTGTTTCATGTTGCTGCTGCTCGCCTGGCCCACCACCACCCCAGCTCCACCCCAGCTTCCACCTGTAGGCTCAGGGGATAGTTATTTAATCATCACTCAATGTTCTTTGTTAATCTGTGGAGTGATGAGGCCCGAGCCTTGACGCCAAACTCAATCTATATGCTGCTTATAATTAACATATTAAGAAACACGTGAGTTGTCTGACTGAAATATAGAAATACTCTACTATGACTTTTTGATATCATAATATACAATGACTATTTTATAGCATATATATTATACAAATTATGATAATATATTTACAGAAAAAACTACTTTTAGATATTATTTTTCCCTTTCTTTTTGTCTGTATGCAATTCTTCTTTCCCTCAGTAATTATTGGGACCTTGGATGGGAGGATGTGGGAGGAGAGGGGAGACGATGAGTGACCTCCACTTCTTCTTTAGAATATACCTAAAGACCTTCAAATCCTCCTCTCATATTATTGCTTTCACACTTTGCACACTGGTGCTTTCTCTCCAATTTCAAAAGCTTGTTCCCATTTCTCTGGATGAATTGTCGCATGGAGCTTTTGTAGATATAATGGCTGTGAAAATGAAAAGCGTACACACTAAACTGACCATGACACTTCAATAACACCAAGGTGATGTCTTTTAGAAAGGCATATTTTAAAATAACAAAGGAAAGGTGACTCGTGACGGGACTGGCGATCAAATTGAGAACGGTGACACAGAAGAGGTCCATGTTATTTATGTGGTTCATGCTATTGATCATATCTTTTGATTGCAACAACTGCTCTTTCCTTAACTTCGATGAACTTGCATGAAATCAAATAAAACTAATTAAAGATAAAATAAAAAAATAAATTAAACCCACCAAAATAAATTAAACCAAATAAAAGTAAATAAATAACATTGCACCTTTCATACAAGAATCCCAGTCCTAGGGGATTCACAGTAGACAGTTGACATCTCTTAAAAAAGTCACAGAAGAATTGATCACATATAATACAGTTACCAGTAAAAGACATACAAATAAATATAAAAACAGTAGACATTCAACAGATACATACAGAAAAGAACAATAAAATAGTGCATTAAAGGGAAGATAGTGCAAATTCCCCCTGTCATTTAACATATAGTAATGACAGCGATGGGATAATAATAATAATAATAATAATAATATGACAGTTTAAGATGAAGTGCATTGAGAAAGTGCAACAGCTGGCTTCTAAAAAGGTGAATTTCTACAAATGTGTTTTGAGCTTTTTAGACTGATAGTCAAAGAGATGCTTTATATAAGTACAAGTTAGACTGTCCTCCACACTTGTTCTCATGTAAGTGCCACAGCTATCTGGTGTTTGTTAGTAGGAACACCGTGATGTACGTCTGTCTGATGAGGCTGTAGGGGGGGCTGTATCACACCTGTCTAGAATAGTGAGGAGGTGAACATTTCAGATGTGTGTATCTCACTCTGCTGTAACTTGAATTCATGTGCCTTTGTTATTCATGTTGTATTATCTTTGCTTTTAAATGAGTGTTTTTAAATGCCATTTTATAATATGTTTCTTAATGCTCTTAATGTGTTTCATTTTTGTACTTTGAATTGCCTATAAATACACTTGCCTTGCCTTCCCTTTAGGTTTTGTACCCAGATGGGGAAAAAAGGACTCAGTTCTGTAAAAAAAAATGAAATGAACCAGTCTCCTTGAAAGTTCTTTCAAGGAGACTGGTTCCCACGCTCTCATTCAAAATTCTCTCTCTCTCACTCACTCGCCCTTCCTTCAATAAGCAAGGGTGCGTCATACCCCCAGTAGACCAATCAGTCTCGTGTCATCCCCCACAAGCAATCACAGCACACCCAGCAAACGTTTAAATCTGTTCTTCTCTCCCTTGTCAGCATCATTCAGAGAATTGATGTAACCCACCTCCTTCACCTCCAGTTTCATCAGATCTAGGGCCAGGGGGGGGTTCTCTTTTCCTAGTCGGCTTCTCCTCCCCCTAAATCCATCACAGTATGATGGGGTCTAATCTCCAAAATGTACATTACCCCTCGGGCAATAAATATGCTATCAAACTCACGGAATAAGTCTCTCCTGATTGAAATAATGATGACCCTGTTTTGTACGTGTGATACGTTTGCAAAGGTGGAAAGGTTTTTTTTTTCATTGCACCATTCAACTTGAAAAGACAGTATTAAATTGTAAAAATACTCTTACAAGTTACAAGTAAAAGAGTTCAAGCATAATGTATTGGCATCAAAACATCAAAGTTCTCGTTGTGTGTAATAGCCATAGGTAATAGCCCATTTCATCATAACACAGTATATATATAACATTTGTGGATTATGTTTTTTTAAGCATGAATGCATCTCTTAGCCGACAGCTGGTATTAACTTAATTATAACTGGATACCTAATAATTATGTAAATGTTTTATATAACATGATCTATATTTGTATTAGTTAATCACCTGAATCTGTAATAAGTAACCAATTAGATTGTACATGTTTAAATATCAACTTCGAAGTAGAAGAAGAAGAGAAGAAGAAGAAGAAGAAGAAAACGAATACTCCGTTGTTTTACAGAAAGAAGCAAAACATCAATATATCAGCTGATAAGCTTTGTATAAAAAGTGAAATAATTCAATATTCCATTACGTAATGTATGCAAAGGCTCTTTGTGTATGAAACACAACATGGAATGCAATATGACATGTTTCCACTATGTCATTGTTGGGATAATGAAAGGGAAGAGTTGTGCTATTGCGTCATTCTAATTACATTATTGATTAGATGTTTTTCATTACAAGCGGTGACAAAGGTAAGAAAGGGTTTCAACTTCCTGTCACCGTAGTGTCTGTGGTTTAACCTTATTAGGGTCTGAGAGCAGAGGTCAGCGAAGACCCTTTTGTAATCTCTCACAAAGCAACCCTGCCAAACACAAACAAAGCACAGAAAAGTGAATGTTCAGACCCAAACTGTATACAGTATATAAAAACAATATGACGTGTGTATCAGAAAGTATTGAGAGCCGGAATTCAGTGTTGATAAAAAAAGTTAAAGCCAAACACAATGAACCTTCGCGGATCGTCGAAGACTAACAATAAGATATTTCCACTTCTAAGAAATATATTTAGCACTCTGAGTGTTGGTTGACAAAAGTGTCAAAGTGACTTGGGGCAAACCTTTAAATCAAGAGAAAAGAACACACGTCATACAAAAGAAGAATGAAGACAAATAAGTAGACATCTATGGCTAAAAATAAATAGCTGAGATGTTATCAAAATGTAAAAATGCATGTATTCATATGGCTGACAGTTAAACATGTCCTAACCTACACATGTGTTGTAAATTAGTTAGGTCTTTTTATTGTTAGATTGGCCTTCTCCTTTTAAGAAATGTCAACATGATGTGTCCTATGTTGCAAACATGTACGTTAAAACTGTTATCATATCACTCGTCACCGGCTTGGTCTTCAATATCAGGATACATGTATTTATTTCCCTTACAATAATGGAAGTAGTCATCAAACACAGGGCTGCGTGGGACAAATATTTCTCAGAACAGTGTCCTTCAGATGCTTATATACAAAGAGAGGGTGTTACAGTCAACAAGATGGAAGAATACTGGTTCAAATGTTTAGGTCGACTCACACAGAATCTCAGGGTGTTTCTCAATGTCGATGACGCTTGCTTGGTAGCACATGTCTTCCGAGTCAGGTCCTTCAGAAGCGAGGCAAGAATCCTTCCTAGCCTCGGAAAACAAAGAATTGTGGAACAGGCTAACAGGTGTGCGTCATATGACCATGGCCAACAAAAACAATCCTATATATAAACTTAACACAAAAAGTAAGGACATGTGTTTGGTAGATTACTTCTTTGATGTAACAATGCTTCTTGGCAATACATCTAATGCCGTTGGAAAGCCTGTTTATTTCCCTTTTAAATGGTGCCACATTTGAGAGGAACATGCATTTGTGGGATGAGCAAATCTCCTCTGCCAAACTGTATTTTCTTTGTATTTATAACTTATAAATATTTCAGCTTTTTTTTTTTTTATCTCATTCTCTTGGCTCTTCAATGATGAATCGTTGGTATATGTCTTTTTCCTTTTATGTAATTCTTTACACTGTCTTGACTTTTTCACGTTTTATTTGTGTCTTGCATTTTGTTTTCTGTTTATACGAGGGATTTAAAATGTAATCTGATCTAATACACTCAGGTACTTTGTTTGTTAAAGACTGGGGCGCAATGGTATTCATGCTTACATTATGAATTAAATCATAATTAAGTTAACAAAGATTTTATTTTGGAAATATTTCTAAACTAAAGGACTATCTTTACCTGTTCCTTTGAAAAAATACCTCTCAGTTTGTGGCCACGTGCTCTTTTTTAGATAACTTCTCACTTTATTTTTGGACAGTATAAGCCTGTCTTGTGTGAAGGTACAGCTGATGATTTTCTATCATGAGTTACAGAACAATTATTTTACAAGGTTATGAAAACAGGAATAATGACTCTCCGACCATTAATGCCTCTTCCTATTATTGACCACTTGCTCGCAGCAGTACCTGAACACAAATGCAAACAATTCATCAAACATTTAATTTCAACTTCCACTTATCCTACTGCAAGGTTATTCCTGTCATTTGCATCCGAGAAACCATATCCTTGCAGGGCATACAAATATATACAAACATTAATTTCCAGGATGTAATTAACTGATAACGGATACATCGCTTAAAGTCAAACCTGACCAGAGGGTTATTGTTTTTCCCGTCTTTGTTCAGTGATACGACCTCTTAGTTCTCACGGTAATTTTTCCATCACGTATATTACATTTACAAGATTTTGAGTTTATTGAAAGATCATGTTTTAATGAATGGCTCACTGCATCGTAGGCGATTGTCACAGGGTAGAGCGTGAAGCCAAATATCATGACGGACATCACACGGCCCAGCGAGCAGACATCAACAGCTTCTGAATACTGCTCTAAACGTGGACAAAGATCGTTTTATTTGGATGGAGTGTCTCACAAATATTGAAAAAGAGAGGGCCAAGGGTTGTTCATTTTGGGACACCAAAGAGGATGTTTGCGTTAAAAGAAGAGCACAAAACCTATTTATATTTCTCTATTTCACATAACTTTGAAGTGCTGAACCACCTAATTTAGAAGAGGGGAATTACTTTCGCGTCTCTATTCCTCAGAATTTCTTCGGCTGATTTTTCTACACTTTCTGTGACATTATACTTCTACTCCACTTCATTTGAAAGACGGATAATCCACTATTAACTCCAATAGATGTATTTGAAAACGCTCGTTAAATCAGAATAATATAATGTATAGAATATTACAAACAAATAGATTATGAAGCATTATTATTTGATAGATAATATATGCCTTGAATGCTGAAAATCAAAAGCAGTATCTACATGTGTTTTATAAACTCTACCTTTACCAGCATTAACGTTAAAATGGTGTCTAAATAAGGCATAGCTATAATAGTTATATAATAACAATTTACTTAATTATTCCTAAAATGACTATTCAGCAAAATCATTCCTTTTAGTTTTGGCACTTTAAGTGTATTTTTGCTTTTTTGCTTTTGATACTTGTGACAGAGTACTCATTAATTCTGCTATTGCTACTAAATATGTCATGGTTTTGGATTTATGTTTTCATTTTTCACCTTTTATTTTGAAATGTTTTCCTTCTTGTGTCTTGTCTGGTCCTACTTCAAGTGTTTGCCTTCCTGTCTTTAGTATCCCTGGGCCGTTTCTCAATCGCGAGGATGCTTGCTTGGTAGCACATGTCTTCCGAGTCACTTGCTTCAGAAGCTAGGCAAGAATCCTTCCTGGCATTCGGAAAACGAAGAGTGGAACAGGCGAGCAAGTGTGCAGGTGTGCGTCATATGAGAGGCCCCGCCTTACATTTTCCGCCACAGATTTGGGGAAATTGGTCCGTGCGCAAAGCATTGTGGGGATTTGAAGGACGCAAAGTCTACCCATGTGCAGCCTCGAAATTTCCCCCAAACCAAGGACCTCGGTGGAATTCCAAGTATGCTGGACATTGGAACGGTCCTGCTGCGCCACTTGATGACGTAGGATCCTTGAAATATTGGCTTGGAAGCCAGAATCCTCGAGATTGAGAAACGGCCAGTGCTTCGAAGCTTGCTTCAAATCACGTGACCTATGACGTCCGAAGCAGCAACTGCTTCATTGCCTGAATGAATCACTTGACTGGTTCACGGTCCAATCACGCGATTCAATGCATTGCCTCGTCTCGATTCTGACAGGTGACAGGTTGGAACAGTTTTGAATTTGAGTGCTTCGATCCTTTATAACCGGTTGAGTTGTTGTTGGTATTGCATTTGAATTGGATCATTATAGAGCAAGCCATGAGGAGAGATAGGTCGTTCTGGCTCGGGAAACACTTCAAAATGTGGAAAAGTTGTGAACAAAAATTACAATTATGAGTATTAAAAAAAAGAATAGATAGCCCAGTGGATAGAGCCGGCGGCCCGCACAAGGCGAGATCCTCCGCGCAACTGGTTTGAATCCTGGAATGGAAGAACTTTTAATCATTGCCCGCTTTCCAACTTTAATACTATAACTGATAAAAGGCCCATCTCCGGCCCAAAAAATCCCTTTAGAAAAATACAAAATAAAAAGAATAATTACCTCAATAAAGATCTTTGAGTGTTCCCCAACCCACAAAATCACCACCTGCCATAATTACACAAGCACACCCAACCAATGCCACATTTCCAGCACTCTCTTCTCAATAACCCAATTCACACAATTATCAATCTTTAATTGCAGAACATGCTATTCAGTCTTAGTGTGTGTGCATCGAATATTTGTCAAGGCAAAGATACGTTAAACCCACTGCAGCCTTGCACTTCGCCAGGAGAGGTCGCTGTAACTGAAGCTTCGAGAAATGAACCTATTTTCGAAACAATTGTCCAAGTGGTTCGATGTTTCATTCAAAGCTTAATTTGCCATCACTAGCTTGTCTTCGTCGCCGGCAGCTCTATCCGCTGCGAACGACACCCGCCCCCAAAAGAGTGCCGAGTCACATAGCGTCCTTCAACCTCGATTCACATTTCTCCACTGCCTTTTGTCTCTCAGCTGTGAGTCGTCTCTCAGCTGTGAGTCTCTCAGCTGATTAACACACCTGTTCCCAGTTCAGTTAATCAGTGCCCATGCAGGCGCGTTCACACCACACAAATAATGTTACTTTGAGTTTCATTTTCAGCGACGATTTAGAGGATTGCGTTACACGGAGGGTAGCCTACAGTAGCTCTCTCGTGAAGGTGATTTTCCACCGAGACAAAACAAAAACAGTTACTAATAAACAGGTAAGCTTTGACTTTGTTACCTCTTCTCACGCCTTATGTAACTTTGATTGGATTTGAACTATTAAGCTGCAGCAGAGGTTCAGAAGTTGAAATGCAAGGCAAGGCAAGTTTATTTATACAGCACCTTTCAACACAAGGCAATTCAAAGTGCTTTACAAAAATGAAAGACATTAAGAAACATATTATTAAATTACATTTAAAAACACAGATGTGTGAGAAACACACATCTGAAATGTTTAGGTCTGACTCTCAATCAAGGCTAACTTTTTAGCAGAAATAGTTTTCTTTGACCTCACTTTCTTTCTACTTTCTTGTTTAACTTATCCTTTAGTTATGTCAAGTGTTTCATGCCAAACGAACCCCCCTTTGGAAAAT